>NC_092814.1:16137500-16255000 GCF_023375885.2 Dermacentor andersoni
TGCGAGCAATTGATATAGATAAACGCACTCCTGCACAGTCTCTAGAGGCTGAATGGCAATCATGAATTCTCGTGGCTTTGCCAGGGTATCGAATATTACCTTTGTTTTCTGCATTATAATTTCAAACGCTACTCTTACACGTTCTCGCATAAGGCTATCAATAGTTTGTTGCAATTCATGCCCGCCGATGCTGAACATGACAATGTCACCTGCAAACCGCAGGTTCTTGAGAGATTCTCCGTTCACGCTCACTCTTAATCTTCTCCAGTCTAGTAGCTTGAATACTTGTAAGCATTTAGTCAATAACATTCGGGAAATTGTCTGTTCTGGCATCAATTTATACTCCCGAACAATTCTAGGCGAAGAGCTTTGCCTGGTTGCTGGCGAACTGTTTCCTTATGGGAGGAATAAATGGACTGCACTGCACTGCAGCAAGTCACAGCACGGTATTTTTGCGTATCTTCAACCGGTTGTGAATTTTCAGTCGACGGGCTTCAAGTCTTGCGTTAGGATGAATCGTCTGACTTTCTGTCAAAAAGCTAATAAGTTTAATGTCATAATTACTGCCACGAAGCTATGAGGATCGTTCTTATATGATTTTTTAAACTTGAAAGTGGCCATGCAGGCTGGAATAACTGGTACAAGATTATCTGTTAAATTATTCTCATTAGGCACGCTGAACTGCGAAGAGCGGCTAGTGGTGCTACCCCTTTGTGACGTAGTGGGGCGGAGTGAGTTGAAGCTTGGCTAAATGCTTTGTCTAGCCGCTGCTGCGGCGTTTAATTTAGGCAATGTTCCAATCGAAATTAGTTCGTGGGAAGGAGGCTTCGTTTCACGCCACGTAACAAAGTACGGTGAACCGCAAGGCGAGCCCTGCTTTACAGTGCTGCATGCGTAATAAGGAAACGAATCATTTGGCACCAGTTACCTTGGTCCACATGACAATTTTGAAGTGTTGAAAGACAGACCAAGACTTTGGCAATGATTACCTTCCAATTTCTAATATAAACATGTCCCGTAATATTTGTAACTCCAAAGCCAATTATTCGAATTCTTTTAGTTAATGTATTGTTCTTGTTTTTTGTTAAGGATGCAGATAATGCATCCTTAGAGACGTATTTGGGTTAAATTTGGTAGGCTTTAAAAAAATGCGAGTAATGAAACCTGTACATTCACGCAAGGACTACCAAATACAATATACACAAAAGAAACTAGCCTATGCTTTGACAAGAATGTTCAGAGAGCACAATGACTACTAAGCTTTATCTGGTCATGGATGAGACAGTGAGACACTGTAGAACATGCGCACATGGCGTTCGTCGTGTAGAGCAGGCCCGGCGCAGAGAGCAAGCGGCCGGACGCCCTCTCAGTGTTCGCCAGCCGAAGCTTGAACAGAGCGCGGACGACACTCGGTTTAAATTTAACAGTTATCTTTACAGGTGTAAAGGTTACAGTTCTGCTGTTTTATAGTTACAGTGGACAAGACACAGGCGCGTGCGCCCTTACAACATTGGCGAGCCACAGGCTATGGTAAAGTGCTTGATGACGTATGTGTGGCTGGGCAACAATCGGTCAAAAACCCGACTGGCCGCTATTCCCCTGCCTGGACACCATCGTCTCCGTTCCGTCGTATGCTAGCCATGTCCCTCCAAAGCTCCCCACGCGGGCGATGCGATGTCACCACTGTGTTTCTCCGTCTTCGTCGTCCCTTCTTTAGTTTCATGCAATACTATATATCTCCACTTATCTCGACTCTGCGCACACAATCCCAATTGTCTGATTACTATCTTCAACCAAGCCTCGCAAAAACGTTCACGAGGATATCGCTTCATTAAAACATCTTTCATATCTTTATAGAATTTCGAGCACATTTTCAGAAACACCTTGTATATTACCTTCCGTGGCGTCTGTCTCAAGCACCTAATTCTTTTGCTCCTACTTGACAAAAACTGCGTTAACAAGAAGGATAAAAATGCTCGGATGGGTATGTAGCCCGCAGATGCGATTTTTCGAGTACTGTTTGTGGGTTGCGTTCTCGACGAAGAACGTACAGGCAGCCGGGTAACCTTCAAGAGTGGCCCGGTTGACAACGCTGTGGGCCACCAAGCTTTTTGGGAATGTGATACGGCCAACTTTACCGACTAGGAAGAAGAGAAGGCTCATACAATGTGAAATTTGGGTGCGTGGTGGCTGTTTCGCTTCTTGGCTTGGAACCAAAGTGTGCTTTTGAACCTGATGTGACACCTGCTGAAAAGTTGGCCTTTTGAAGGTCTGTGTTTCGGTATGTGCCTGAGCGTGACAAGCACGACGTGTGCTATAAATGCATCGGCGTTTGTGCCGAGTCCTCCTTCACTAGGAATAAGCCTTCGCCAGTGAATTTTGTTGTGGGCTTACTGGGAGAAGGGGTGGGCTAAAGGACGGAAGGTTCGTGGTCATGTCGGAAGAGATATTGCGGAGAAATCTGAAGCTGTATTGTTGAAAACTTTCAAGCAGGCTGAGGTAAAGGCATGACAAGTCTAGTTCGTCAAATGCCTCGAGCTAGGAAGGTGACGGGTTTACATTTACGGCCACATTTTTTCAGTTAATACCCACAAATCAGAGTTCCCATTTAGTACCATAATTTCGAAGCGGGCAACATGGCAATGCGCAATTTCTGATTTCCTACACACCCATTTTGATGCCCCTAATGTTGTACACCCTTTTGTTGCCAAGCGTCCGAATTGTGACGTTAATTTTCATAAGACACGGAGGCGAAATTCGCAGAGCTTTTTGTTAGTATTTCACTTTACCAATACGAGCCCACAAACCTCGTTCTTGTTCGGTGTTTAGCATAGACATTGAAGACTTGTTTTATTTACTTCAACATGAAGAAATATTGCAGAGCGTTAAGCCATGTAAGTTGAAGAGAATGATTGAACGAAGTTCACTGATAACTCTGGCACTACTTTGAAAAAGAAAACGTTCTTTTAGTTACGTTTTACGTGGGCTGAGTGGAATGGGAAGACGTTTGAGCAAAAGTCTGGGGTGTGCATCGGCCCAAAGGTGCACGCCCATTTTAAGGTCGCTTAGGATTCCCGGGTCCGAACCCCGGTGGGCATCTGTTTCGGTCCACACCTCCGCCGGTCTCTTTTACCTTTACGTGATCGCTGCCACTTGCCTATGGAAGGATCCCTCACATATGGATTAGCAACAGTTCCCACGAATTCAAATTTCTTAGTAGCGTTGAAAGGTGCATCGTCAAGCATTTAAGTGGAATGGCTATAAGGGGATCTTCAGGTATATTGATGGCTGTCTAGTCACCCCAGACAAATTTGACCTGAACCGTCACTTTGTTGATATCCTAAACATTTCAGAGAATGCAGCTTTCGTTTGAGAGAGAGAGAAAGTGATGACCAGGAAAGGCGAATAGATTAACCAAAGACGCGCCCTACAAGTGGGAAAGGGAAAGAAAGTTTGAACTTTACCCTTTAGTTACCTCTTAATAGATAGCTTGAATTTCTGGATACCAGACTCAGGTTCCGGGATGAAGATTTTTGCTGGCAATATGTGCCCCGCTCCCTAACGGCAATTTTTTTCAGACATTCCAGGGTTGTGTAAGGCGGTACTGCACTGCTTTCTCAGCTGCAGAAAATATGTACACATGTGCTACTGGAAGGTTTCTGGAGCCAGATTGAAGGTTCGAAGTTGCTGGGCTGCGCTGATGTCGAGAGGGCCGGTAAACATTTATCAAGTTTGTTATAGGCTCTAATCAAGATCACAGATCAAAAGGGCACCTGCGCAATGAAAAAAGACTGGTAGTTATACTATATGAACGTAACCGTGGACGGAATGACGGTGTCTGGAAAGGAGAGGTAGACGACGAGTAAAGACAGTGTTCGGGCGGCAATGTTTGTCTACGTCCACAGCCTCCTACTTGTGTCACACAAGTAGACGAAATGAAGAGGGCCTGGCAGCCATTTGATAGGCCTCACATCATGAAGAGAATCTTCACCACCGAGCCGTGAAACCCCAACACAGACTTCCACATTCTATACAGTCATCACTGCATCGTCGGAAGCCCTGGACATTCTCCAAGTACGCCGGATCAGCGAAAGATGGGGAATGGTTACACCATTGCGAGATCCATGCAACAGCTGCATTCTGGTTGGTCAAACACTTCAACGAATACACCACCAATGAGGCCTTCCGTTTTTACATGAAGTGCATATTTGAAAACGACGAATCGTGGGATCAAATCAAAGACGAAATGGTCAGCCCATAAGCGACCCCTCTATTACCCACCCGGTGGAGACATTTCAAGTGGATCGCTACGGTAACACGCAGTGTTGACGTAGCATTCATCATCAGTACCAAACAAAGCCCCGCATGAGTAGATCGTTGAAAGTTCCCCATGTATTCGGGACGAGGACTTACGGAGTCGCCATCTGCAGTAAGCGCCTCGCTTTTGTAGCATAACGTGGGAGGGATAACGCGGCGCGCTCCTGCTTGCGTTTGACTGTCGACATTTCTGTAAGTACTGTCGAAAGTATGGAAGTTTTTTTACCCTCAAAATAATGATCTTGGACAAACAGGAAGCATAGAATGGTTTACAGACGCTATCTTTTTACAGAATACGTGCCCTGGACGCCCACAGCGCGCAGTCACTGCGATGGAGTCCATCGAACCGTCTTCTAGCGTGAAAGGTAGGTAGTCACTGAGAGCAAAGTAAAATGTGTTCTTCTAGTGGGTTGTCTGTATGACCAAACGGAACATAAACACTGAAGCCTCAATTCAGCGATTACACAGGGTCGCAGCGACCCACTGCGCGTCTGCATGCGTGTGCGCGCACAATGTTCCGCTTCGTGCTGTGAGCTTTACGCCGCTGCATATTAGCATTTGACAGTGCATAAGCAGCCACTGTTGCGTGGACTATCAGAGCTGTTCAAAAATATTTTCTTCATAACTAGGACATTCGTCGCCTACCGCGACTTGTGGAGTGCCATCGCGACGATGTACTCTTTTTTTTTTTCTTCTAAATTCTTGGATATTTCAATATTATTATTTGTCAAGTAACGTCACACTACATGTTTAGAGGTCTTCTCACCGAGCAATTTCCCGCTGTTTCTTTTACTCTATCCAGTACATACATTTTTTTGGTGCTAACACGAACATGAGAATATGCCATGCCTTTTTTGTCATGCGCTTCTTACCATTTCCTTTCCATTCCAGTGAACTTGCCAATATCTAGCATCAACAAGTTCATAGATCAAAGCTTCATGACATTAGCCGGGCACAGCGCGCGCTGGGGCGAGCGTCTCAGTGCGCGTTTTCTGCTACTCACCGAACATCGCAGCCCCGACGTCGTAGCAGAAATCTTCCTCGGTGAAGTGCTTGCTGCGCACCTGAGTTGTAGCCGATGGCTGCCTGGCGGTTCTAAGTTTCGCGATCCAATCCTCGCGCAAGTTCTTATCCTGCGAGTACGTGTGAAGGCTTACACCAATGTGCATGTCTGGCATTGTGGCATCGAGCAGTAGCCTACCCTGTTGGACGCCTTCAAAGGTAGCTACTACCTATTATAGCACTTTGAAGAGTTGTTAAGCCGACACGCGAAGCACGAGAACGTCCCCACCTAATCAGAACCGCAGCGCAGGTGGGACTTTAAATTTTCGTTTTCAGCTTGCCTCGGCGCTTCCGAAGCAACTGACGCGGCCGCTGTGTCCACGTGATTCCTCATACCACGTCACAGCGACAGCAGCGACAGCTTTTCCAGTGGTGGAGCTCGCCCCCAATAGTGATTCACCAGAAAAGCTAAACAGAATGGAACGCCTCGCATGATTTCACCTCGCACAATGGACAAATTAAAGCCTACGTTCACTGAGAAATATCCACGTCGCTTTCCTTCTGGACCACAGAATTCTTTCAAGACCACAAAGATAATTTGACCCCTTTCCTCCTCCTCACCACTGAAAGCTGCATATGGGCCCGCGATGCCCTCTGCCCCTGACGTTCTAGTTTAGCGGGACTGTCGCTCTGTTGCGTTCCGTGGCCGGCACGGCAGTGGTCGCCCCTTCGTGACCATCACTAACGTGTCCGCCACTGCTTACCGGCGTGGGGGATTTATCCTCACCTGCTCTGGCTTCGAAGCCAGCCCCGTTCGCCATGCTCGCATCCAAGTGCTCCCCATGGCTTTGCGTAATGGTGGCTCCCCGCTTCATTTAAGCGTTGGCTCCCGTTTCTTCTACCTCCTTTCTCTGCTTCTGTTCGCTCTTGAGTTGCTTTTCTAGCTTTCCAACCCGCTTAGCTATCCTTCTTCTGCTCTACACGATGTAGTCGTGACCCTAGCGCACACCTGCAACCGATAGAAGCGGCCCGTTTGGTTCGTGTACTGACTCAAACCGCGCCTTTGACACTGCGTAGGAACGCTCGCAATGAGAGCAACGCACGCGCGGGTTCCTCCTAGTACCCACCATGATCTTGCGCTAACACGGCGTAGTAAAAAAGTAACCGTACTTGTAGAAAAAATATAACCGTTACCTAATTATATATCCCCTAGAGTTACTGTTTAGGCTCCCTTGAAAGGGAGCCTATGCAGTAACTCTAATGCCCTCAGCTAAACACGCCACATCAGGGCCGCGGGCCGCCTGCGACGGATTACATTCTTTCCTGGGGAGCGCACCGAAAGAGACGGCCGGAACAAAACCTGCCAGCGCGCACAATCTCTGAGGTCATTAAACCAGTAGCGTAGCTGCCTCAGCCGCCCCGACCCGTTTCGCGTTCAACCTTTGGCTGGGGCCTGCGGGGCATTTCTCCCTTGTGGCGATCGTCGATTAATTTTTTTATTCCATTAGCGATTGATCATTCATCGTTTTAGCCTTCCCTCTAAAAACAGAGTTCCAGGAACTTTTCTTGAGGGAGTACCTGCTTGTCCCATATTTACGTCCCTTTTCTACAGTAGATCGACAGCCTATGAGAGAGAGTTGAATAACTCCTTGCGACAGAGGTTTATTACTCCACCGCAGGGGACAGCTAGTACTCCCCCAGACCGAGTGCTTCTACTCCTCCAAAGCGAGTATTTCTGCACTCTTAATATGGTTGCACGCTTTTGTGTGTATATTTGTCCCACCAAAATAAGCGTCATCTGCCTTGCTTGCGTTTCCTTTCTTGAAAACTCGGGACTCGCTACTTTCCTGTCGAGAATGCTGTGTTACGGTGATAACGCGCAAGCCGTTCGTGACTGGGGAGTACCGGGCTCGCAGAGTTAAAGAAAGGAAACGCGGGCAAGACAGATGATTATTGTTGTGGGACAAGATAAGCCCCAAAAGGTGTACTTTTTTTAAGAGTACTCCTCCAAAGCGAGTGTTTTTACTCACCCAGACCAAGTGCTTCTACACTTCAAAACCGAGTACTTCTATTCCTAAAAACCGAGTGTTTCTACACCCCCATACAGAGTGCTTGTACTCTTAACAAAGAGATTGTGCTCATTTAGAACAAAGTGCTAATACTCTTCCCAGTAGTGTAAAAGCACTTGCGATGTAGAGCCATGATCACGTTAGAAGGGATTCGCAATACTTACATATGGGGAATATTTGATTGCTTCATAAGCAGCCCTTGCACTTATGCTTGGTGAATTGGATGTAATCTGTAGTAGCCGTGTTACTCAAATGAAACATTTTTTTTTTCTCTTAAAAGGTCAAAATCTTTATTGATCAATCACAAGACAAAAATAATAATAGTTCAAGAAACATACTCATCAGATTACATACATTACATACTCATCAAGAAACATAAAATCAGATTACAATGCTGTGTAGGGACTTTACAACATATCTTCTAATAAAACAAATATATTCTCTAAAGGTTCATCAGTGTTGCAGTGTAGAAATATCCTTTATTTAAATTGGCTTCGTCTTTTTCAAAATAAAGCATACAATGGAAAGTTAAACACGAAACAAACGTGTGCAAGCTCACGAAGTATTGACACTACGATTGAAGAGAAATATAATTTATTTATGTAAACATACTTCCATTCGCAAGAAGGCATTATTGCAGTGAGAGAGGGAAGAAACGTACACAACAAAAAATACAAATCGAAGAATGATATACAGGCAGACTAATTTCTTATGGAGTAGTGAGAGTATTACAGTGTTGTTCATGGAAAACATGCAATATTAGTCATCAAGAGTACATCATCAATATGCACAAACACAAGGGGTAGTACGAAGAGGATTAGGTTACATATTTTTTTACCATTATACAATTTTTTGGAGAAGAGAATGATTTAAGGAAACGAAGAAGAATTAACAAGTTTTTAATGGTATTCGCAACGCAATGGAATAAGGTGGACAAGACACGTCTGCGAGGCATGTGGGTAAGTCTCATCAAATCGTAAAAAGGCTCCTAGTGATGGACTGAGGATAATATGTGAAGGCAAGTTCCATTCTCCCATAGGGAGTGGAAAGACTGAAAATCTAAAACAGTCGGTGCTAAAACGGTAATTTTGTGGTGATTGGGGATGATTTTGACGCGTGTGTCTAGTTTCAGATTTAGACAAGCAGCGGGAGCTATCTAAAAATAACCTCCAATGTAGTAGTTAGTAGATCACTTTCAGACGAGAAAGTTCGGCACGATTTTGTAAAGTAAGTAATCCGGCTCTGTTAATTAGTTGGATGTAGAGGCAGTAAGGTTGTAGTCGTTGTAAATAAACCTGATTGCCTTTCTCTGCACTCTCTCTAGCATTGTTATTAGTTTATTAGTATGTGGAATCCAGGAGACTATTATGCATTCTAGGATAGGTCTACCGAATTTGGTATTGGTGAGTAGTTTATTTTTCTGGTGTAGTTTGATGGAGGCGCCTTCGCAGGAAGGAAAGTCTTTTCAAAGCTTTAAATGTTATGGCTTTAACATGAGAGTCCCACCTCAGATGGTCTGATGTTACTAGGCCAAGATATTTATATTCTTTACGTACTGTCAATCAATGTGCACCACATTACTGGCCAGTGAACGGATTATTAGCACAAAATGTATGCACTTTTATGGCAGAGGTTACCAGTTGAGCTGCTAATCATGGGGTTGTTAACGTAGACAAATTGTGCAAGAAACTTTTTGTGCCATATTCAAAGACAGCAGCTCATTTGATAACGTCCTGTACAATATATGGCTGTTCCTGACTGATAGTACAGTGCATATAAAAATGTGTCCTATATTCTCACGTGAGGCCACAGGTTATAATATTTATAATATTTATAATCTTAAGTATTTCATAATATTTATGATATTGTTACGTAAGAAGACGCAGATAAAAAGCTATGTACAAGTATATTTACAACGTAATACGCCGCACTTGGCCAAGAGGCAACAGCCCGCGCTAGCCTCCAATCGTCGTCGTCGTCTTCTTACTGCTCGCCTCTTCGTCATTGGTAATACTATTCCGTAGCACTACCCCCGGCGGCAAAAGCGCCGTCCCGGAGCGACTAAAGGCCGGACTCGGAAGCAGTGTAGTAGGCCTTGAGCCTACTGACGTGCACGACATCACTAGATGCCAGAGTAGATGACGAGGTTGAGCTTACAGGAGCAATTTCGTTCGTCACAGGCGTCACCTGGCGCAGCATGCGGTAGGGCCCTCTGTATTGCGAAAGGAGCTTTTGTGAAAGTCCGACGTGACGAGAGGCCGACCACAAGAGCACGAGCGCACCAGGCGAAAACTGTACGTCACGGTGGCGGGCGTTGTATTGACGCTGCTGAGTGGTTTGCGAGTCCGTCAGTCGAGCACGGGCAAGCAGGCGTGCATGGTCGGCGAGGGCGATGGCGTCGCGCGCATACTCGCTTGTTGAGATCGAAGCAGGAGGAAGTGCCGTGTCAAGGGGCAAGGTTGGTTCGCGACCGTAGAGTAGATAAAAGGGAGAAAATCCGGTGGTGTCGTGCCGGATTTATAGAATTATAAGCAAATGTGACGTAAGGAAGGGCAATGTCCCAGTCGTGGTGGTCCTTGGAAACGTACTTGGACAGCATATCGGTAAGAGTACGGTTTAACCGCTCTGTCAGGCCATTGGTTTGAGGATGGTATGAGGTAGTCAGCTTGTGTTGAGTGGAGCAGGAACGTACAATGTCGGCGATAACTTTCGAGAGGAAGTTACGACCACGGTCAGTGAGCAGCTGTCGCGGGGCGCCATGAAGCAAGATAATGTCACGCAAGAGAAAGTCCGCGACGTCAGTGACGCAACTGGTAGGGAGAGCCCGCGTGATAGCGTATCGGGTGGCGTAATCAGTTGCGACGGCTACCCATTTGTTCCCAGAGGATGACGTGGGAAAGGGACCGAGGAGGTCTAATCCAACACGAAAGAACGGTTCCACAGGGACAGTGATCGGCTGGAGATGACCGGCAGGTAGCACCTGAGGTCTTTTCCGACGCTGGCAGGTATCACAGGCAGCAACATAGCGTCGGACGGAGCGAGTGAGACCAGGCCAATAGAAGCGGCGGCGGACGCGATCGTACGTGCGGGTTACGCCAAGATGTCCTGCAGTAGGTGCGTCATGCATCTCAAAGAGCACAGTCTGTCGTAGATATTTTGGCACGACAAGAAGATCAGATCCGTCAGGGAGGAAGTTCCTTTGGTACAGAATGCCGCCCTGGAGAACATAGCGGCGAACAGACGCGTCGGTAGGTGTAGAGCGCAGACCCTCGATGAGTGCTCGCAGCGGTAGGTCTCGGTACTGCTCATCGGCGATGTTAGCGAAGGCAGACACAGAGAAAATGCCGTTGGCGGTACTACTGTCGGCGTCGTCAGGCTCGTCTACCGGGTAACGAGACAGGCAGTCAGCGTCCTTTTGTTGTCGGCCAGATTTGTAGGTGACAGTATATGAATATTCTTGGAGGCCTAATGCCCAGCGACCAAGTCTTCCTGTAGGATCTTTCAGTGAGCATAACCAGCAAAGCGCGTGATGGTCTGTGACAACGGAAAAGGGTCGGCCATATAAGTATGGGCGGAACTTCGCAACCGCCCAAACTAGGGCCAGACACTTACGCTCAGTGATGGAATAGTTGCGCTCCGCGGGTGAGAGGAGCCTGCTGGCGTAAGCGATAACACGGTCGTTGCCGCGCTGGCGTTGTGCCAGTACTGCGCTAATTCCGTGACCGCTGGCATCAGTACGGACTTCGGTAGGCGCAGAAGGATAGAAATGGGCCAGAACGGGAGGCGTTGTGAGAACGTCGATTAGATGCGAGAATGCAGAGGCCTCGTTATCGCCCCACTGGAAAGGGGCGCGTCTTTTTTCAAAATCTCGGTTAGTGGTAGTGCTATGGCCGCGAAATTTTTCACGAAACGGCGGAAGTAGGAACAAAGGCCGATGAAGCTGCGCACATCCTTGACACACTTCGGAACAGGGAAATGCGTAACAGCATGGATCTTGCATGGGTCCCGTTGCACTCCGTTCGCGTCAACGAGATGCCCAAGGACGGTAATCTGGCGACGGCCGAATTGGCACTTCGATGCGTTCAGTTGCAGACCGGCGCGACGAAAAACGTCCAGGACTGCCGAGAGGCGCTCGAGGTGCGTATCGAACGTTGGGGAGAATAATATGACGTCATCCAAGTAACACAGGCATGTGGACCATTTGAAACCGTGAAGAAGGGAGTCAATCACGCGTTCAAAAGTGGCAGGAGCGTTACATAGACCGAACAGCATCACTTTGAATTGATAAAGACCGTCCGGAGTTACAAAAGCAGTCTTCTCGCGGTCGAGATCGTCCACGTCAATCTGCCAGTAGCCGGAGCGGAGGTCAAGAGAGGAGAAGTAGCGAGCACCATGGAGGCAGTCAAGGGCGTCATCGATCCTAGGTAGGGGATACACGTCCTTTTTGGTAACCCTGTTAAGGTGCCGATAATCCACGCAAAAGCACCATGAGCCATCCTTCTTTTTTACCAGTACAACAGGCGACGCCCATGGACTACATGACGGTTCTATGATGTTCTTGGCAAGCATTTTGCGAACTTCTGCGTGAACAACTTGACGCTCAGCCAGTGACACTCGATACGGGCGGCGATGAATAGGAGGGGCATCGCCGGTATTAATGCGATGTTTAACAGTTGTAGTTTGGGCCAAAGGACGATCGTTAAAGTCAAAAATATCGTTGTAGACAAACAGAACGCGGTAGAGCTCACGAGCGTGCTCGGACGGCATGTCGGGCGCAATCATTTTCTGTAAGTCGGCGATGGTACAAGTTGTCGACTGAGATGGTAGAGGAGGATCGGCTCAATTGTCGTCTACCTCAATAGATGCTATTGTGTGATCCTCGAATGAGCAAAGCTGGGCCAGAGACATCCCGCGTGGCAGCACTTGTGTCGTCAAGCCAAAATTGACCACTGGCAGGCAGACGCAGTTCGCCGTAATAGATAAAACGGTATGAGGTACCGTGATCCCGTGTGTAAGGAGGACGTCTTGCATAGGAGCCGCGATATAGTGACCGTCGGGCACTGGTGGGGATGACACTAGGTCAACGTAAGTCAGTGCCGTAGGTGGCAAGCGAACGAAGTCGACGGAACTGAGGCGACTGGGGTGTGGTTCAGCGGGATCCAGAACAGGCAGGTCAAGGCGGAGAGTACTGGCGGAACAATCGATGAGAGCAGAATGTGCGGAGAGGAAGTCTAAGCCGAGGATGATGTCGTGGGGACAGTGGGCGATGACTGGGAATAGCACAATTGTGGAGCGATCGGCGAAGGAGACAGGGACGGCACACATACCAATTACGGGGGCTCTTCCGCCATCGGAGACACGGACAACATGGGTCGTGGCGGGTGTGATTATTTTTTTCAGGCGGGTACGAAAGTCCGCGCTCATTACCGACAAATGCGCCCCAGTGTCTATAAGAGCAGATACAGGAACACCATCGACTTGCACGTCAAGAAGGTTCAGATGAGTGGGCAACGTCAGAAGAGGATTTGGAGGCGTAGGGAGCAATGCAGCGTCACCTTGAGGCGCTGCATCGTCTAGTTTTCCGGCTGGGAGCGGCGTCCGAAGGGAGTCGGCGAAAAGGAGCGACGGGGCTGGGGAGAGCGAGATTGTAGTCGTTGGGGCGAAGGTGAACCAGAATAGGGGCGGTTCGGCGCAGGAGTGTCAGTGGCGGCATTATCGGAGCGTGCGGCATAGGGACGAGAAGGACCACCTGACGGGCGAGAGTAGGCAGTATAAGCAGACCGGGCCGGGGAAGTCCAGCGACTTCGACAGTGCCGAGAAATGTGCCCGATGCGACGGCAGTGAAAACAAATGGGCTTGTCGTCAGCAGTGCGCCATTCAGCTGGGTTGCGGAAACGTGGTGGGTAAGAAGATGCGGGACGGGGCGGAATCGAAGAAGCCGGATGGGTATCAGGGCGATGGGCCGAGCAGATGGTGTGAAGACCCATGTTTTCGAACTCCTGGCGGACAACTACCTGGATCAGGGAAACTGTGACTGCAGGTGCGTTGGTGGGGCTGGAGTCGAAGACAGCCGGATAGGTGGCCTCGATCTCACGCCGGACGATCTTGGTAATATCGCCAGTGTTGTTGGGACGAGGAGCGTCGGCACAGGAAGATGTCGCTGGGGTGTTGGGCAAACGGGCAAACTGCTGGTCGATACGTCGGCTTTTAGCGAGGTCCAGGTGGCGGCACTCTTTTATAACAGCATCTACCGTCGCGACGTTGTTGAATACGAGCAAGTTGAAGGCGTCATCGGCAATGCCTTTGAGGATGTGGGATACCTTGTCTGACTCAGTCATGTGTGCATCAACTTTGCGGCACACAGCCAAGACGTCCTGAATGTACGTGACATAGGGCTCTGTTGACATCTGCACACGGCCGGAAAGCGCCTTCTGCGCGGCAAGTTTGTGACCGTAGGGGTTGCCGAACAAGTTTCGAAGCTTTTGCTTGAGCGAATCCCAACTGGTGAGCTCCTCTTCGTGCTTCCGAAACCAAACTCGAGGTGTGCCACCGAGGTAAAAGACTACGTTGGCGAGCATGATAGTAGGGTCCCACCGGTTATTGCGGCTGACGTGTTCGTACAGGCTGATCCAGTCCTCGACGTCTTCCCCATCTTTGCCCGAGAATACGCCAGGATCACGAGGAGCAGGGAGAGTGATGTAGGTCGTCGAAGTGGCAGCAGGTGTAGGAGGCGGCTGAGTCGAGTTGTCATCGCCGGGAGCCATGAAGCTAGGCTCCACGTACCGTCCACTGCGAAGCTCCGTGACGAGGTACAGGGAACGTCCACCTCCACCAGATATGTTACGTAAGAAGACGCAGATGAAAAGCTATATACAAGTATATTTACAACGTAATGCGCCGCACTTGGCCAAGAGGCAACAGCCCGCGCTAGCCTCCAATCGTCGTCGTCGTCTTGTTACTGCTCGCCTCTTCGTCATTGGTAATACTATTCCGTAGCAATATTATGAAATATTTATTGGTTATAAATATTTCACACAAAGTTATTTATGCATGGGCTGCACCTCATTGTTTCTAATCATGTGTCAAATACCCCGCCCGGTCTCAAAGCGGTACAGAGGTGTATATTTCCTATTCGGTTGCCGTCCTCACGAAAGTAGTTTCCTGGTGCTGTTGGGGTTGAGCCGTTGAACTTTCTGACAAATAAATAAATTAAAATTTACAATACTATCTAGTGTGCAACAAATGAGTACAAAACTGCAAGGAGCATTGGCATTAAAATCTTGCGCATCAAATTTCTTGTCATATATAGTAGCTTTTCATCTGCATTACGGTATGAACGCTATACTTGTGGGGAGCAGCTTGTATAATTACATAGATTGTTGTGACTAGTTGAAAACGTAGTCTGACTGAAGTACAGCATGGCTTCAGGTGTGAACCAAAGTTGATATGGGATGAATATGATGCATCAAAGGCGACATAAGCATAAGTACAGGTAGGGCACTGCACGAAAAACAAAGAAGCAAATCATAAATGGGGAAAAGTACCATCCTGTTTTACATATCTCTTCCATGCCCGTTGATTTTGCATGCGGCTATACATTGTTATGACTGGGGGTTCAATCCCATCGCTCGTGATCCATTGCCAAGATTGGAGTCGGGCATGAATTAGAAGGTAGCTGGCCCATGTCGTCGTCCAACTTATCCACGCTGAGGACGTTGATGAAGGGAAGGACTGCTTCTCATCGAGAACGAGGAATAAGGGTTTATTTACAGTATTTATGTCAGTCTAACATGACTGTTTGAGAAAGTACATCAGTCTAACATGACTGCTTGAGAGAGAGAGACCTGAGCAGCCGCACAACAGCGGTTTTTAAACACTCGGTCCTCTCCCGATAAAGGTGACGCGAACGTTCGTTCAGTCATTTTAAACAGGCCGCCTCTCTCCGGAACGGGTTACACATACACACGCACACACGCATACACACAGGTGCGATGGTCCGGAGCCGACGTCAGAGGGGCTTCGTAGAACTCGGAGCCGTTCCGGGTAGCGCGTTGTCTTGCGTCTTGGTCGGTGCGTGGGAAGGAGCCTGCGTCGGCGTTCCCGCGTCAACTCCCTCACCCGTAGCAGATCAGGTCGGCGTTGTGCTGTTGCGCACAAAGCCTGCTTCGTCGAACTCCTTCAATCACAACGGCGACGAGGCTAGAGCGCAACGGGGACGGTTTGAGCACAAAGCCTGCTTCGTCGAACACATCCTAGCTGAAGCGACGGAGAGTGGAGGATGCGCGTATTGTTCATGACACAAAGTCGACTTAGTCACGCCGTGGCTAGAGGTTGGCGGCGGAATTCCAAGATGAGGTTGCCACCACTGGCGTAACTGGCTGGCATACTTGCACTGCAGCTGGCCGTTCTTAACAACATATACTTGCGCAATGAACCAACTACCTGAAACCAAAGCTTTTTCGTACTCAAGTAGTTAAGGTACATTAAAGTAAGAAAAATTATCGCGCTTCACAGAACCTTGTCTTCGTCTCAAAACAAGTATGTATGTGTCTGGGAAGGCTAATACAGTGCTTCACTGTGCACTCTATTTCAAGTCCAGAAATTGAGTATGTGCAAAAATGCTTTAAATTTTGCCCTATAAACATTATGCTTGCAGAAGCCATCAATGTAAGGGGTTTTTGCATAACACTATATGTTCACGCTGTGTCACAAAGTGCGTGCCTGTGTCCATCTCGACCTTGCCGCCGCAGCCGCTTACCCGACGATAGGAAGGAAAGCTGCCCATTGTTCCTGTACTCGCCGAACCGGTTGGTCACGTGGGTCGCCAGAGCGTGACGAGGGGCGAGCTAGCCACGGTGAGAGTGGTTTGGAAGACGGAGCGGCATGGTCGGTCACCGACAGCTGAAGATGTGGTCGGCAGGCTGAATCCCCCATGCCGAAGCTTTCGTCGGTAGATCGATAGACGGCGCAAGTCCGTCAAGATCTTTGGCAGCGAGGTACCAGCAGTCCGACGCTTTTTCAGGTCGGGATCTCGGCGAGCACGCCACAGTTAAGCCTCGTGTTCCAACCTGCTCTCAGAACTTTCCGCTGGACCCTTTCTTTCAATCGCGTTTCATCTTCCATTTACTTATTGATCGCGTGTTGATTTTTGTATATTCTGTTAGTGTAGTGTTTGCCGCGTTTATTGTCGCGTGTATTTTTCATTCGCACCGCGTATTTTTTTTATTATTTCGCGAGTGTTGTAAATTTCCACGTGGTGGGCTTTGCGTCACACGTCGCGTCAGAGTGTGTTGTGTGTTACCCGCTCGCCTTCCGCGAAGCTTCGCACCGTCTACTTGCAGTTTGCTTATTCTTTTTCTCATCGTGTCTCTGCCTTGATTTTATTTTATTAAATTGAGCGTGTGTTTTTACGTTGACTCCCATGTCATGCCTCTGGTCCACGGTCGATCAGGCGTGGACCTTATCCCCGGTCAGCAGTCGAACCATCCGCAAATGCACGCGGGGTGGGTTTGCTGTCGGCCCAGCCCTTCCGGTTCGGAGAGTGCGAATGCATTACAACCAATCTTTAGCAACTGGCATCCGCACGACAGGACTTGCTGACCACAATCTTCCGTGACCACGAGGCATAACGGGCGGAGCAAACGCGCACCGCCGAGGCGGAAGAAGATATGGCCGATGTTCTTATAGGTGAGTTGGAGCGCGTCGTAGCCGTCGGAAGGCACACGGGCCTTGAGGGCTTCCGGGAGTTTTTGCGCGAGATAGACTCCGAAGAAGAGCCTGATCGTTGTGGGCGCAGGAAAGCGCGAGAGCTGCGACAGCGCAAGAAGGACCAGTGCCTCAAACAAGAGTAGCAGTGGAGGCGCGGGTAAGCTCGACAACGCGAGACCGACAAGGATGATTGGGCACGGTCTTTCCGGCGCGTCCTCGAGTTGGAGAGCGAGATTGCGCTGATGCGCGGGAAGATAGAGCGTGTCGAGAGAATTCGCGACTCGGAGGGCCTGCCGAGCTTGACCGCCGCCGTTGAGAAACGTCATACCTTTGGAGTGATTTTTGGTCGGGTTTGTGCTCAGCCCAAATTCTCCCTCGTGCATCAGCCCTTGGGTGCCGGGGCCTACGAAGCGAACGAGAGGCCGGGGCTTCGAGAGTCAGGCGGTGTGGTGGGTAACGATTAACAATAGTCAGAGGCTGGCCACGAAAAACGTCAGCCGTCGGGCAGGCAAATTGTGCCGTCGCAGGCCGAGAGTCGCGGAGAAGTGTGTGGCGCGGCGGAGGCTGGCGAGCGACCGCACACCACGGGGATACGAGGTACGGACCGCTGGCAGATTCCAGAGAGTGAGGAAGAGGCCGTCAATCAAAGCGACAAAGAGGTCGCGACGGCGGAGGTGTCGACAGACCTTGGCGGTCGCGGGGCATCGCTCGTCGCCGCGAAACAGGACGCGATCGGGTAGTTCAGCTTATCTGCGGCAGGCACCACTGAGCCGCCCCGTTCGGAGCACCCATGTGGTCATGCGCTGGGCATGGGCGGGGACCGAACGAAGGACAGGGTACCCCAATCACCCAGTCAAGAGCAGACAGCGGAGGCGCAAAATAGCATGCGGCTGCGGAGCGCGTCTTGTGTCTCGCCACCTTTGCGTTGGGAGAGCTCGGGGGTTGGCAGGAATGCGACCCGAGCGAGTACGATTGAAGAGAAGCGGGTATTTAGAAGGGCAGCTTGTACTTAATTGATCATCTCGTTTTGTGGATCTTGCCATGTTACTTTTTTATGTTTGATGCATTTGTTTATTGTTTGATTTTTCTGCCGTTTAATTTGCAGGTCTCTCTGTTTTTTGTGTATTTTTGTGTGTGTGGTAATTGTTGCGTGTCGAATGCGCGTACAGGCTCTGCCGTGGTATGCGCCAGTCACCCGGCCCAAGGGGACAATACATTATCGCATTTATTTTGAAGCTGTGAATTCTCGTGACCCTAATTTTATCGCTAGTTTTGTTTTGTCTTTTCGCACGTGAGTTGTGGAGCGCGCTGACTGGCTGATAGCGAGGTGGAGATGTGCGTGGCCAAGTGATTTGTGCGAGACCTTCTACGAACCGTGACCCACATTACGACGTGATAGTTCGCGTGACCTACGAGTGCGTAGCGAGTGCGGTCTCCTTAAGGTGCGCGTGCACAACTTTGTGTTGGTTTTGAATGTTATTAGAATAACATTCTTGTCGTCGGGCTGGTGCCACAAAATGCGTTCCTGTGTCCATCTTGACATGGCCGCCATTGCCACCGCAGCCGCTTACACGGCGATAGGGACGATAGCTCCCCATTGTTCCTGTATTCGCCGGACCGGTTAGCACGTGGGTCGCTAGAGCGTGACGAGGGACGAGCTAGCCTAGAACCACCTAGACTAGGAGAAGGCCTCCACACTCGCCCGCACCAGTCCTCTGACGTCACCCCACTCTGCCCTAGCCGGTCCACTGCGCGTGGTGTCGCCCTTGAGCACGAGATGGCGCTAGGTGATAGGTGGTACCGACGCACGGGACGCGCATATCCTGCGCCGTCGAGACACCGCAGGAGAACTTCGCTGCACGTGGTTCGCTTTTTTGCATTTATTCCTCTGTGTACACGTGCAGTCTGTTCGATGTCATGGGCCGATGTTGTGTGCCAAACTGTAGAGGAAACTACGACTACGGGCCAAAGGTCAGGCTATTTGGGTTCCCAAGTGATCCCGAACGAAGGAAAATATGGCAGCCGGCAGTGCGACGGGACGATGTCGACGTTGGAAAACTGAAAGATCCGCTGGTAAGTGTTGTCTCGCTTTTCAATTCGTGCAGTGATGATTTATATAAGCAATGTACAATGAAAGTGTATTAGTTCAAACTACGATATTCCATTGTTATATAAATCCGTTTTCAAGTGACCATTTATTTACACGTGTAAACCACGTGGGCTCGCGTGCGTTTGTGATGGTGTGTGTATATTCATTCGTTGAATGGGTTAGTAAAATATATATGGAGAGCATATCAGCCAGCGTTCTGTTCAGACGTTCAGTTAATCCATTGGTTTGAGGGTGATACGCAGTGCTCTTGCGGTGACAGCAATGCGTCAGCTGGAGAACGTCCTCCATAAGTTCGGCTGTAAATGCTGCACCGCGGTCGGTGATGAGAACAGACGGTGTACCATGTCGTAGGACGATGTGGCGTACAAAGAACTTGGCCACTTCATACGAGTTTGCTTGCGGAATAGCTTCGGTTTTGGCGTACCGGGTGAAGTAGTCGGTAGCGACGACTATCCATTTGTTGCGCGAAGAGGTCACTGGGAATGGCCCAAGTAGATCCACTCCTATTTGTTGGAACAGTGCTTAAGGAGGGTCCACAGGGTGGAGAAAGCCAGCTGGTTTAACTGGTGGTTTCTTGCGGCGCTTAGAATCACGCCACATCTTCACGTACCGGTGCACAGTATAAAAAAGCCGGGGCCAGTAATACTTCTGGCGTATCCTTGCTAATGTCTTAGCGAATCCCAGGTGTCCCGCACATGGCTCATCATGGCAGGCCTGCAAAATGTCTTAGCGCAGCGCCGACGGCACAAGAACGTACGTATTTGGACCGCTTCCGCAGTTTTTCCTGTAAAGGACGTTGTTGTGCAAAGAGTACGATGATATGCCGCGCCCGAGCGACCGAGGTAAGACACCTTCAGCTCCTTGAAGGCGCTCGATCAGCGGCAGCAGCTCAGGGTCAGCGCACAGGGGCTGAGCCATCTTTATGGCGTCGATAACGCCGACAAATGGCAAGTCATGGTCAGGGTTCGAGGACATTGTAGGGAGTGGTGCACGTGACAAACAGTCGGCGTCACTGTGCTTCCTTCCAGATCGGTATACAACTGTAATGTCGTACTCTTGTAAGCACAGGCTCCGACGGGCTAGTCTGCCTGAAGGATCTTTGAGGTTGGCAAGTCAGCACAGAGCATGGTTGATCGCTGACAGCCTAAAGGGTGTACCGTACAAGTAGGCTCGGAATTTACCGATTGCCCACACAACCGCTAAGCATTCTTTTTCAGTGGTTCAGTAGTTTTTCTCAGCCTTGGCGAGACTGCGGTTTGCATAAGCAATGGGGCGTGCCGCAGCAGCTTGCCACTGCACAAGAACTGCGCCGAGACCCGTATTGCTGGCATCAGTATGAATTTCAGTGTCAACCTCTTCGTCGAAATGAGCAAGTATCAGGGGTGCTTGCAAGCGCTTGCGCTGCAAGCGCTTGCAAGCTGCTGCTGCTGCTGCTGCTGCTCGTCCGCCCAAATGAAAGGCACATCGTCGCGTGTGAGCCATGTCAGAGTCTCAGCGATTCTCGAGAATCCCTCGACGAAGCGCCTATAATATGCGCACAAACCAATGAAGCGTTGGACAGCCTTCTTGTCTGTGGGTGGCGAAAACTCGGCTATGGCAGCTAACTTGTCGGGGTCTGGTCGGACGCCTTTAGTACCAACGACATGGCCAAGAAATTTGAGCTTTTGGAACTCGAAGTAGCATTTTTCAGGCTTGATGGTGAGGCCGGCAGTACGGATCGCCGCGAGGACACTGTCTAGTCGTGCGATATGTTCGTCAAACATGCTCGAGAACAAGACGACGTCGTCCAAGTATACGAGGCAGGTTTGCCATTTGAGTTCAGCAAGCACGGTATCCATCATCCGCTGAAAGGTCGCAGGTGCGGAAGAGAGACCGAAGGGGTGAACTTTGAACTCATAAAGCCCGTCAGGTGTCACAAACGCTGTTTTTTCGCGATCCTGTTCATCGACTTCTATTTGCCAATGCCATGATTTAAGATCCAACGAAGAAAAAAAATGGCATGTTGTAGACGATCCAATGCGTCGTCGATACGTGGCAATGGTTAAATATACGCTTGGTGACACGGTTCAACTTTATATAATCTACGCAGAAGCGTACTGTGCTGTCTTTCTTTCTGATAACACTACAGGGGAGGCCCACGGGCCTGTGGACGGCTGGATCACGTCGTCTTGGAGCATCTCTTTCACCTGATGTTTGATCGCTTCCCTCTCCACTGGAGACGCTCTGTAAGGATGCTGACGAACAGGACGTGCGCACTAGTCCGTTATAATGAGGTGCTTTGTGATGGACGTGCGCCGTACTTTGGACGACGTTGAAAAATAGTCCGCAAATTCATTCCCAGACTCAGTGGACGGTCTTTCTAATTGTCTGGCAGAGCAGCGTTAATGTGAATCCGTTCTTTTAGGCTGGGTAACTCAGATTGCTGAGACGATGCGATTGCCAATGTGGCAATGTCAGTAACATCAATGATTTCGCGAAGAAATGCGATTGTCGTTCCTCGCGGTACATGCCGATATTCATTGCTAAAGTTTGTTAGCAAGATCACTGAACATTTGTCGCGCACCTGAAGAAGCCCTCTGCCTATGCAAATGTGGCACTCAAGAAGCAGGGGGATGTTGGCCTCAGCAATTCCTTCGGCGTCGTCTTCCATGTCGCATCGGACAAGGGTAAGCACGCTGCTCTTGGGTGGCAACGTCTCGTGATCGTCAGCTACGCGAAGCGCGATGTCACGGTCGTTGCCATTGCTGTTCGCTATGGCTTGCGCAATAGCGAAGGTGACTCTAGACTCTTGCATGTCGATGATGGCACCATTCGCCTGAAGGAAATCCCTGCCGAGTATAAGGTCCTTCGAATATTCAGGAAGAATGACGAAGTCGCCGATGTACGTGAAGCCCCGAATGTTGACTCGTGCCGCGCACCGGCCCATTGGAGTTATGAGGTGCCCTACTGCAGTGCGAATCTGAGTCCCGGTCCATTGCGTCGAAAGTTTGTTCAGGATACGAGCGAGATTCTGGCTCATAACAGACGTTTCCGCACCTGTGTCATCTATGGCAACTTGTACGTCGCAAGATACTGACACCGAACTACACTGCTTTCTCTGCGTGCCAATCACGTCATATCGCGGTCGCCTTAGTGGAGGATCTTCAGCGTTCGCAACGTCAGCGACCTCACCTCCGCAGTTAGCTGGACTCAGTTTTCCCGAGAGGCAGGGCTGGGTGAGCGACGCCTTGTTGCGGTCGGCGTGAAGATGGGGCTGGAAGACCTGTTTCGGGCGGGTGACGGTGACCGGGGGACACGGAATCGTGGCGAAAACGAGGTCCCGGCGTTCGCGAGGTAGGCTTCAATCCCCAGGGGGGCGTTCACCATTGCGCGGGCACGGCACATTCAGTGAAAATCCACGGAGCCCAGCTCGGCTTTAAGGAAACGCCCTGTAGAGGTGATCGGCTTCACCGTAATGAAAACACAAGGGCCTCCGGTCTGCAGTGCACCATACGTCGCTCTTGCGGGGTGGTCGTCTTTCAGACATGAATGGCGTTCGGGGAGTACGTAGATTGAAGACGGAGTGTTACAAAATAGACGCTTCTGTTTATTGGCGGGCCAGGAGAAGAACGTGCAGCTCACGCGCTTCATCGTCTTTCATGGCGCCGACCTTTGCGCGTGCCGTCCCACGGTGCGGGAGCCCCACATCATTGTGTCAGTATGACGGCGCTGGTTGTTTAGCAGGTTTGTGAACGGCATTTCAAGCCCGAGCCACCTGCGTCCAACATCAAAATACACGGGCTGCGACGGACGGACCATCGAGGTTCAAATTAAGCTCACCCGGCTTACACCGGATGCCATTCAACGATCTTTCCCGACCGCCCGCAATATATTTCGGATTCTCGCCAGTCGAGAGAAGACCATGATGCAAAGCGAACACGTGTGGAGAAAGAACAGCTTCAAAGGGCCTTAAAGCAGTCAGCTTTAGCGCACGAGAACGAGAAACTAGAAAAGAAAGTTAACAGCCTCCAAGACATCAGTTCACGCCTGCACAAGCTAGGAGAGAACAGCTTTTGGACAGCGGTCTCTTGCGACAGCTGCATGACCTTTGCTCGCATCAAAGTGACAACAGATGCTGCTGAGATTTTGGTGTGAGTGACTGTGTCGTCGGATATATATATGCGTGTGTTTTGGAGAGGCGCTCGTCTTACATCTGACAGGTGTTTTGAGATCCCTGATCATTTCCACGATTTCCACGTGCTTGTTCAGCTCTTGGCTAATGTCGTGGACCACTGCACTAAAGGAGAACCAAAACAAGTGGACAAAGGAAAGGCAGCACTGAAATTGGTGATCTCACTTCTTGATGACATTTCAAGTGGAGACCTTCTGGAGGACGTAAAGGTGGGCGCTGTGACGTTCCTCAAAAAGTAGTGTCATCTCCTCATGAAGACGAATAATGCTGTTCGGTACTCTTACGGAACTTTTGATGTTGTGTAGCATTTTGTATACTATTTCACCGCATGGCTACAAGTTTTTGAGGAGCAGTGGAAAGTGTTAGTGTTGCCTCATACTGAAACAATCAAGCTCGTCTGTGGTGCACGTAGTGTTAGTCCTTTAAAGGAGCAAAATGAAGAGGGCTTCCTAAGATATATGAAAAGGAGGGCAAGTCTGCTGAAAGCTCATGAAACAAATGCAACATTAATGGTAGATGAAATACACTTACATCAGTTCTTTGAATACAAGGGTGGCAGCATAACAGGGGCTGCTGCGAACTGTTCTCAACCTGCTAAGACAGCGCATGTATATATGGTACAGTCTCTCCTGTGACCGTTCAAAGATGTTCAACACGTCCCTCCAGTGTCAAAAATTACTGCGGAGGAACTGCACGAAATTGTAAAGAAAGTAGTCTTGAGACTTGAAGAAGCGAACCCTCGTATCATTGCAGTCATCAAAGACAATAATTCCATTAACCGGAAAGTAATGGCTATGTTCAGTGAGGGCCACAAGCTCGAAATCGTTTACCCACACCCAGCTAATCCGCAGCAGCCACTTTTTCATATTGTTGAGTCGGTGCATTTGCGGAAATGTATCAAAAACAATTCGCTAAATAAAAAAAAAATCCTGACAAATGTCTATATTACCCACCTTTACCCTGTGGAACCACAGAAAGTAAGAAAATGGAGGGTGCTTCCTTCACATACCTCAGAAAGCTTCATGAGGGTGAACAAACTAATACTGTGAAAGTGGTTTTGGGCTAACGTATAAAGCATTAAATCCCACAAATATTGAGAGGCAGAACGTGAAACTTGCTCTGCATATTTTTCACACTTTTGTTTGGTCTGCTTTGATGATAAGAGGCGAAACCCTGCATCTGACGCTTGCAGAGGGTACTGCAGATTCCATTGACCTAATTGTGCGATGGTGGAGCATCGTCAACGTCAATACTCCCCATAAGGGACACAGAGTGAGATGTGTGGCAAGAGCCAGTACGTGAAATCAATGGTGAGCAGTTGCTGTTCCTCGACACATTTGTTACCTGGCTCGACGACTCGAAAAGTAGCTGTGTGCATACAGGTGCGTTGACAAAGGAGACCTACTCAGCTCTTCGGCTTTCCGCATACGCCTTGATCGAGGTGTCAAGATATTGTTTGGAGGAGCTCTCGGTTTTACGTACGTTCTCCTTGGAAAATTTCAAGCCTACCGCCTCGAAGCTCGGTTTGGAATGTGCCGGAAGCTGTGTGGGTCCCATTACAATCTGTAATGGTATTTGAAGGTATTTGAAGCTGAGGCAAAGATCCACCTCCAGAACACACTGATCTTGCCAGATATGCAAGCATCCACTGACACTTGCAAAGCGACGTGTGCTGAAATGCTTATTGACAAATATAACATAAAGCCAAGAAGCTGTGACCTAAAGAAGCGCCGGGAAGACATGCTGGCATTGGTGCACATCGCTGGCTACTGTGCCTATGCGGCTTTGAAGCACCAGCCTTGCAATGACTGTCGTGATTTATTCACAATTACTGAGAGAGAGCTTGAACGCAATGAGCATGTGCTGATTGATAATATGAGCAGAGGCGGCTTGAAATTTCCATAGCCATGTGTCGTTCATGTGGTGCTGTGGCCAAGATTGTGCTAGAACATATTACAGGCAAAGAATATGAGAATATATTTCATGCAGAGACTAATCAGAGAGCTGCACTTCTAAGTGTGATGAAGTATTTGCTCTGTGACTGTGAAGACTTTGACACTTGTGCAACTGGTCACAGTCAAGAGTCAATGTTGAAGAACATCCCTAATCCAGCAGTAAACACTCTGTTGAAGAATTACGCAGCCTTAAATAACGACAAGATAAACAAAGAAAAGAATAATGGGAAAAAGAGAAAGTTGATTACCCTCAAGTGAAAATGATGTGTGCTGTTTTCGCGAATGTGTATGCTACAATACATATAATATATGAACTCTGTGTTATGTTGTCTTGGCTTCTCTGGAAAATTTTAAAATTATTCAGCATTGGGAAGTTCAGCAGATTTTTCTTATTAAGCTAGTGAGCTTGATGCATGCATTATTTTATTGATGTGATTGTTGTGTTCGAATGTCATTCTGGGATAGTGGAAACCAATGCCAAATAAAATGTGCGATATGAACTGTACAGGTGTGTGTGACTGACTGAAAAAAGATACATGTTTTTCCGGCGCATCGTTTTTCTGGACCAAAATTCTGTAGTGCACCTTGTTTAATAGGGGCCATTGTCAGCTTTGCTCCAAATGCCGAAGTTGACGCGGAAAGAACTTGTTTTATTTCCTTACATCACGCCAGTGCTAAATTTTTACTGGATGCAAATAAATTCCGGAGGTGTACCCTCGAACATGCTGCAGTATTGTGCTTTTTTATTTATTTCGATGGCACCTCAAGCGGAGGCGGACGGGTTGAGTGCGGTGACGTCACGGGAGGAGTGCCGAGGCTTTCTCCTAGTCTAGGTAGTTCTGGCTAGCCACGGCGAGTGGGGAGAGTGGTTTGGAAGATGGAGCGGCATGGTCGTCCACTGAGTGACAGCTGAAGATGTGGTCGGTAGGCTGAAGCCTCCATGCTGAAATCTTCGCCGGTAGATCGATAGACGGTGCAAGTCCGTCAAGATCTTCGGCAGCAAGGTACCAGCAGCGCGACGCTTCTTCAGATCGGGATCTCGGCGAGCACGCCACAGATAAGGGTCGTGTTCCAACCTGCGCCGCGTATTTTTTTATTATTTCGCGAGTGTTGTCAATTTCCACGTGGTGGGCTTTGTGTCGCGCGTCACGTCAGAGTGTGTTGTGTGTGACCCGCACGCCTTCCTCGAAGCTTCGCACCATCTGCTTGCAGTTTGCTTATTCTTTTTTCATCATATCTGGCCTGATTTTATTTTATTAAATTGAGCGTTTGTTTTTACGTTGCCTCCCGTCTCATGAATCTGGTCCATGGTCGATCAGGCGTGGACCTTACCGCCGGTCAGCAGTCGAACCATCCGTAAATGCACGCGGGGTGGGTTTGTTGTTTCCCCACCCTTCCTGTTCGGAGAGTGCGAATACATTACCACGAATATTTGACACTATGCCAATTGATGAACAAGTGTTCCATGCGAGTGCTCTCAGTTCTTTGCAATGAACAGATCTTTGCCTCCACTAGCATACTTGGCTGGCAAATAGATTGAGTCACCCTAATAAAAATCTGAAATGCCCAGCAGAAGCACATGTGACTGTTTAACAGGAGAAACTATAATTTTACATGCGCCAAGTCAATTTTTCAGTTGCAAGCGACTCTGTGGCTTCTAATTGAGACGTAAGGTGCGCACCACGGGGTACAAAGTTCAATGCCTTGCTCCCGTTTCAAGAGACGCGAACGGTTATAATGAACTGGTTCCGTGAGCATGTACGTAAACGATAAAAGTCTTCTTAAACCAGGGGTACCCTGCCCCAATGCTTCCCGTGCCCGGAACCTAGAAGGATGCCAAAATTGTAAAAGTAGACGTAAACAATAGATGAGAATGGTTTGTCTTTGCACCCTTGCATTTCCGTGCTGTTATGTTAGAAGCTAACGAAGCATGAGCTGTTGCTTTTTATAGTCAATAAAGGCACCGTGATGAGTGCAAGGAAGACTGCAATGTTATTGTGCCACTATTTTTTTTTTCACATCCATATATCTTTTGAGAGGCAAGACAAAAAGTGGTCACTTCTCACAAAGCTAATCAGCTTTTCTTTATAACACACTTCTAACTTTTCAGTGACACTTGCTCTTGTTTGTTTGTCTCCAGAGAGCATACTTAATCTTCACTTTCCAATCAGACAATACAAAAAATACCATGTCAAAATAACAGCTTACAGCATATGAGAATTTTCATCTTGCTGTGACATACTGTCTTTTGAAAATTTTGGTGGCATTCAGTCAAATGGTACACCCAATATACCGACATGATAGTTCTCGTCAAAATTGCATAGCAGTGTATTTTGATTCTTTAATGTGCGCTATTCTGCACCATGTGCTGGGCTGGCTCTTTGACATCCTTGTGACCTTGCAGCCGGCTTCTTGTGTTATATAAAGCGGGTGCCTGAAAAATATCATGTGCAGAAGTCAGCACGAGGACATGGTGTAAAACAACATCAAGGCAGTCACGAAATAAGGTCACTGCACTAAAAGAAAATATTCGCTTTTAGTCTTCCTACTGAAATGAACAGGAAACATCTAAATGACTGCAATAGTCACAACTGCTAAGCTAACTTCCATTTTTAGATTTAAAGAAAAAAGAAATAAACGATAGTTCGTCCTCATTCGGCACCAATGTTAATATACTCCTGCTAATAAATAGAATATTGGTCGTTGTCAGATGTTATAGGTCTGTCATTAGTGTGGTGTGTCGCAAACACCACTTGTGACGCATCCTAAGCACGGGCCCAGTGTGCCCCCCGCAACATCTCTGGTTGTGCCAGTGCTCAAGCCATCATTCGAGGATCATATCTGTAAACATGGTGCTCAGTAGAGATGAAAATATGGTCCTCCAGTTCAATGCATATTACTGAGAGTGGCTATAAGAATGGGCAACAAGGCTTGTTATGGCAAGCTTGCCCACATTCCAAGACTAGCAAGAAGCAGTTCACCGCGGCCTGCATCTAAGCTTACTAAACACATCAAATTATTTTAATTTATGAGGTACAAAATGGAGTTTATTTTTAACAGACTCGCCTATTGCTGCAGTATGAAATATTGCATTTTACATTCTTGATGGCATGTAAAAGTTACAATTAGACCACTGTTATTGGGCGGCCTGTCCGGACCACTGTCCGGACAGGCCGCCATTGGAATATGAACCTGGCAACGTTTAACGCTAGAACGTTATCTAGTGAGGCGAGTGTAGCAGTGCTATTGGAGGTATTAGAGGGCAGTAAATGGGATATAATAGGGCTCAGTGAAGTTAGGAGGCCAAAAGAAGCATATACAGTGCTAAAAAGCGGGCACGTCCTGTGCTACCGGGGCTTAGCAGAGAGACGAGAACTAGGAGTCGGATTCCTGATTAATAAGAACATAGCTGGTAACATACAGTAATTCTATAGCATTAACGAGAGAGTGGCAGGTCTTGTTGTGAAGCTTAATAAGAGGTACAAATTGAAGGTCGTACAGGTATGCACTCCGACATCCAGTCATGATGACCAGGAAGTCGAAAGCTTCTATGAAGACGTGGAATCGGTGATGGGTAAAGTCCAAACAAAATACATTATGCTGATGGGCGACTTCAATGCCAGGGTAGGCAAGAAGTAGGCTGGAGACAAGTCAGTGGGGGAATATGGCATAGGCTCTAGGAATAGCAGGGGAGAGTTATTAGTAGAATTTGCAGAACAGAATAATATGCGGATAATAAATACCTTCTTTCGCAAGCGGGATAGCAAAAAGTGGACGTGGAGGAGCCAGACTGGCGAGACTAGAAATGAAGTAGACTTTATACTCTGCGATAACCCTGGCATCATACAAGATGTGGACGTGCTCGCCAAGGTGCGCTGCACTGACCATAGGATGGTAAGAACTCGAATTAGACAAGACTTGAAGAGGGAACGGAAGAAACTGGTACATGAGAAGCCGACCAATCAGTTAGCGGTAAGAGGGAAAATAGAGGAATTCCGGGACAAGCTACAGAACAGGTATTCGGCCTTAACTCAGAAAGAGGACGTTAGTGTTGAAGGTATGAACGACAATCTTATGGTCATCATTAAGGAATGTGCAATAGAAGTCGGTAGTAACTTCGTTCGTTAGAGAGGATACCAGTAAGCTATCGCAGGAGACGAAAGATCTGATCAAGAAACGCCAATGTATGAAAGTCTCTAACCCTACAGCTAGAATAGAACTGGCAGAACATTCTAAGTTAATCAACAAGCGTAAGACAGCGGACATAAGGAACTATAATATGGATAGAATTGAACAGGTTCTCAGGAACGGAGGAAGCCTAAAAGCGGTGAAGAAGAAACTAAGAATAGGCAAGAATCAGATGTGTGCGTTAAGAGACAAAGCCGGCAATAACGTTACTGATATGGATGAGATAGTTCAAGTGGCTGAAGAGTTTTACAGAGATTTATACAGTACCAGCAACACCCACGATGATAAGGTGAGAGAGAATACTCTAGAGGAACTTGAAATCCCACAAGTAACACCGGAAGAGGTAAAGAACGCCTTAGGAGCTATGCAAAGGGGGAAGGCAGCTGGGGAGGATCAGGTAACAGCAGATTTGTTGAAGGATGGTGGGGACACTGTCCTAGAAAGATTGGCCGCCCTATATACACAATGCCTCATGACCTCGAACGTACCGGAATCTTGGAAGAACGCTAACATAATCCTAATCCATAAGAAAGGGGACGCCAAAGACTTGAAAAAATATAGACCGATCAGCTTACTGTCCGTTGCATACAAAGTATTTACTAAGGTAATCGCAAATAGAATCAGGAATACCTTAGACTTCTGTCAACGAAAGGACCAGGCAGGATTCCGTAAAGGCTACTCAACAATAGACCATATACCCACTATCAATCAGGTGATAGAGAAATGTGCGCAATATAACCAACCCTTATATATAGCCTTCATTGATTACGAAAAAGCATTTGATTCAGTCGAAACCTCAGCAGTCATGAAGGCACTACGGAATCAGGGTGTAGATGAGCCATATGTAAAGATACTGGAAGATACCTATAACGGTTCCACAGCCACCGTAATCCTCCACAAAGAAAGCAACAAAATCCCAATAAAGAAAGGCGTTAGACAGGGAGATACGATATCTCCAATGCTATTCACAGCATGTTTACAGGAGGTATTCAGAGACCTGGAGTGGGAAGAATTGGGGATAAAAGTTGATGGAGAATACCTTAGTAACTTGCGATTCGCTGATGATATTGCCTTGCTTAGTAACTCAGGAGACCAATTGCAATGCATGCTCACTGACCTGGAGAGGCAAAGCAGAAGGGTGGGTCTGAAAATTAATCTACAGAAAACTAAAGTAATGTTTAACAGTCTCGGAAGAGAACAGCAGTTTACGATAGGTAGCGAGGCACTGGAAGTGGTAAGGGAATACCTCTACTTAGAGCAAGTAGTGACCACGGATCCGGATCATGAGACTGAAATAACCAGAAGAATAAGAATGGGCTGGGGTGCGTTTGGCAGGCATTCTCAAATCATGAACAGCAGGTTGCCACTATCCCTCAAGAGGAAAGTGTATAACAGCTGTGTCTTACCAGTACTCACCTGCGGGGCAGAAACCTGGACGCTTACGAAAAGGGTTCTGCTGAAATTGCGGACGACGCAACGAGCTATGGAAAGAAGAATGATAGGTGTAACGTTAAGGGATAAGAAAAGAGCAGATTGGGTGAGGGAACAAACGCTGGTAAATGACATCTTAGTTGAAATCAAGAAAAAGAAATGGGCATGGGCCGGACATGTAATGAGGAGGGAAGATAACCGGTGGTCATTAAGGGTTACGGACTGGATTCCAAGGGAAGGGAAGCGTAGTAGGGGGCGGAAGAAAGTTAGGTGGGCGGATGACATTAAGACGTTTGCAGGGACAACATGGCCACAATTAGTACATGACCGGGGTTGTTGGAGAAGTATGGGAGAGGCCTTTGCCCTGCAGTGGGCGTAACTAGGCTGATGATGATGATTAGTTTATTAGACCAACTCATTGTTTTGTGTATGACAAACGACTGGTAACACATAATTAAGCCAACGTTTTAATTTGACACCTTATTTCTCCACTAAAAACATTAAAGCGATAAAAACATTTTGATCTGCCGTGCAATAGCAAAATGCACAGATTACGCTTGTAACCCCTCGAGGCAGGGTGATTTGACTGTTCATATGATGTTACTCAGAAGCGCCAACTCGCATTAGCAAACGCACCAGGCATGTCCTACGGGCAATAAGGTTCAGTAGGCGTAGCTCTTTATCGCTGGAAGCATGACGTCACTCACTGCCTGAACTGGACTGACGTCGCGCCAGTTTGACCCCCGCACATGTGGCGTCGTCCCAAGCGTAAATTTCAGTCTACTTTCTGTTTATCGTCTATAAGCATTATTTTCCTTCCGTCTTTTTTCTCCCGTTTGGCATTAGCCCAAAGAAGCTTTCGTTTGCGAATTGTCTCGCGTGAGCAATCGTGTTGAACCGATAAGTCCGTTCCTTTAAGTTTGTCAGCGTTTTTCATAATTTCCTGTTTTTCATTGCAGGGAAGAATATTATAACTGGCCTTTGCTTTCCAGGCTTTCCAACCCGATGAATTCTTCCAATTGATTTGCAGGAGATGCTAAGCTTTTCAGTAAATCTTTCGACAAGTTTTTGCTTTAGTTGCAACACAGTTTCACCCTCGTCTTCGGACATACCGAAAACCATCAAGTTGGAGTGCCTGCTTCTGTCCTCTCAACTGACGAATTTCGCCTGAAGTGTATTGAATGTTTCTGCAGCGCCCTCTATTCTTGCTACACGGCTTTCCAAGTCGGCAAACTTGTAGGTGAAATCAGGCATCAGTTTTTCCATGTTTGGCTGTTGTACCCGAAGAGCTGCAACCTCGTCTGTAAGTTTATTCTGGCCAGCCAGCAACTGTCTCAGTAGATCTTTTGTACTGGGGTCTCCCGTATTCGGACCGGGATTTAACTGAATGTCCCCGCAGAGCATGAGCTTGCAAATACTAAACACTCCACAAACAATAGAAATGCACTGATGTGGGCACGGCAGAACCAAGAGACAGCGGGAATCGCTCACAATTGTGGAGTAATAATAACCGACCTGCGTGAAGCAGAGGAAACGCGTGTTAGGCCACATGCCTATGCTCAGTTCGCCGTGCCTACTGAACTCGAAGGCTTGTGGATAGTCTTTTATAGGAGCGTTTGATTACGTAACGCCGCTGGTAGACGGCGCTAGGCTGGTACTGACCCGAATCACAGGAGGGCAGCAACAGGGCGTCGCTGATATGGATGAGGCCGCCAGGCATGCGTCGTTCGTTGAGTCATCTTGCTGAGATGGCGTTCCGGCAAGGCTAAAAAAAAAAAAAAAAAACTGCGCGAAGCAGAGGAAACGCGTGTTAGGCCACATGCCTATGCTGGGCCCGCCGTGCCCACTTGACAATGACATCTGAAGTCATTCTCCAGATTTTAATTAAATTACGGGGTTTTACGTGCCAAAATCATGACCAGATTGAGACACGCCGTAGTGGGGGACTCCGAAAATTTGGACCACCTAGGATTCTTTACCGTGCACCTAAAAGTAGGGAAAAAGCAGGCTGGTGAACAAGCAATTGGCAACTACGGCATCAATTCTAGGAATGATATAGGTGAGATGCTGGTAGAATTCGCAGAAAAGAATAAGCTTCGAATAATGAACACCTTTTTTTAGGAAGCGTAGCCACAGAAAATGGACCTGCAAAAGCCCTAATGGTGAAACAAGAAATGAAATTAATTTCATACTTTCTGCCGATCCCAGCATAGTGCAGGATTTGAAGTAGTTGCTTAGCGCGAATAAATCCACGGCCACAAGTAAGACAGATAAGGACAAGCGCTTTAATAGAAGGAAGGATAGTGCATATATATATATATATATATATATATATATATATATATATATATATATATATATATATATATATATATATATATATCCTCATGTCACGCATGCGCATACCAAGCAGAAGAGAACAGGCACATGCACATCAAAGGCGGTTGCGCAAGAAGTTAAATTGTTGCGTAAAGCACCGTAAAGCGCTTGTCCTTGTCTGTCTTCCTTGTGTCTGTGGTTTTATTCGTGCTCAGCTACTACTTGAATATGGACGACCAACTAGCCCAACAGTCAACTCTTCTAGTGCAGGATGTATAAGGGATAGGTAGGGTAAAGTGCCGTGATCATAGGCTAGTGTGGGCTAGGATTCACCTCAATTTGAAGGGAGAAAGAGTAAAATTGGTCAAGAAGCAACAGGTCAACCTAGAGGCAGTAACGGTAAAAGCAGGCCAATTCAGGTTGGTACTTCCAAACAAATATGCAGCCTTAGAGAGATGAAGATGACATAGAGGTAATGAACTAAAGCGTAACTAGGCTGGCTTCCCAATTAACAAATGAACTAATAAGGAAATGACAAAGAATGAAAATGTCCAACTCAAGAGATAAGATATAATTAGCAGAATTGTCTCAACTGATCAACAAGGCGAAAGTAAGTGATATTGGAAACTACAACGTCAGAAAGACTGATGAAGCCATAAAAAGGGACACAGCCTGAAATCAGTGAGAAAGAAACATGGAATAGGACAAACCAAGCTAGTTGTGATGACGTACTCCGCACGCAGTGAAGATTCCAGAAAAAAAGGGGGCTTCCTTCCAGGTGGCAAAGGGTCGATGGCCAACGGCAGGATCGGTAAGATGCGCCATGTGTGCTGAAGCGACATGGTCACTGAAGTGCTGCCACTCCACTGTAGAGCGGGGTGACTTGGGCTAGTTTTATATGCTCGGTTTCAGCAGATAAGGCGGATCCGAATGGGATTTTCCTGTAGCCCGTTGTGATGACGTTCCCAACACGCAGTGATGAATCCAGAAAATACAGGGGGCTTCCTTATAGGTGGCGAAGTGTTGGTGACCAGCGGTAGGATCTGTAATACGCGCCATGTGTACTGAAGCGACATGGTCACTGCAGTGCTGCTGCTCTCACTGAAGACTGGGGTGATTTGTGCTGGTTTTGTATGCTCGGTTTCAGCAGATGAGGTCGATCCGCTTGGAATTTTTTAGTAGCTAGTTGTGACGGTGTTCCCGGCATGCTGTGAAGATTCTAGAAAAAAACGGGGGCTTCCTGCCAGGCGGCGAAGTGTTGATGACAAGCGGCAGGATCTGTAAGATGCGCTATGTGTGCTGAAGTGACATGGTCACTGCAGCGCTGCAGCTCTCACTGAAGACTGGGGTGATTTGGACTAGTTTAATATGGTCGGTTTTGCCAGATAAGGTCGATCCGCTTGGAATTTTCGAGTAGCCAGTTGTGATGACCTTCCCGGCGCGCAGTGATGATTCCAGAAAAACCCGTGCGCTTCCTTCGAGGCGGCGAAGTGTTGATGACCAGCGGCAGGATCTTTAAGATGCACCATGTGTGCTGAATCGATATGGTCAGTCAAGTGCTGCTGCCCTCACTAAACACTGGAGAGATTTGGGCTGGGTTTATATGCGCGATTTTGCAGATAAAGTTGAACCGCTTGGAATTTTCCAGTAGCCAGTTGTGATGACATTCCGGGCACACAGTGATGATTCCACAAAAAACAGGGGGCTTCCTTCAAGGCGGCGAAGTGTTGATGGCCAGTGGCAGGGTCTGTAAGATGTGCCATGTGTGCTAAAACGACATGATCACAGCAGTGCTTCACCTGTCATGGAAAACTGGGGTGATTTGTGCTGGTATCTTATGCTCGGTTTCAGCAGATAAGGTTGATGCACTTGGAATTTTCTAGTAGCCAGTTGTCATGACTCTCCCGGCACGCAGTGATGATTCCCAAAAAAAAAAGCGGGGGCTTCCTTCCAGGCAGCGAAGTGTTGATGACCAGCGGTAGGATCTGTAATATGCGCCATGTGTACAGAAGCGACATGGTCACTGCAGTGCCGCCGCTCTTACTGAAGACTGGGGTGATTTGGGCTGGTTTTATATGTTCGGTTTCGGCAGATAAGGTCGATCTGCTTGGAATTTTCCAGTATCCAGTTGTGATGAAGTTCCCGGCACGCAGTGACGATTCCAGATAAAAACTAGGGTCTTCCTTCAAGGCGGTGAAGTGTTGATAACCAGTGGCAGGATCTGTAAGATGCGCCATGTGTGCTGAAGCGATATGGTCAATGCAGTACTGCCGCTCTCAAAGAAGACTGGAGGGATTTGTGCGGGTTTTTATGCTCGGTTTCAGCAGATAAGGGCGATGCGCTTGGAATTTCTGACTAGCCAGTTGTGATGACGTTCCCAGCACCCAGTTATGATTCCAGAAAATACAGAGGGCTCCCTTCTAAAAGGCGAAGTGTTGATGACCAGCGCAGGATCTGTAAGACACGCCATTTGTGCTGAAGCGACATGGTCACTGCAGTGCTGTGGTTCTCACTGAAAACTGGGGAGATTTAGGCTGGTTTTATATGCTCGGTTTTGTCAGATAAGGTTGAACCTGCACCTTGACTTGTTCAGTAACCGCAATTTCTTCATCAACAAGGTCGATCCGCTTTGGAATTTTCCAGTAGCCAGTGGTGATGACAATCCCGGCAAGCAGTGATATTTCCAGAAAAAATCAGGGGCTTCCTTCAAGGCGGCGAAGTGTTCGCGAACAGCGGCAGGATCTGTAAGATGAGCCATGTGTGCTGAAGCGACATGGTCAGTGAAGTGCTGCTGCTCTCACTCTAGAGTGGGGTGATTTGCGCTGGTTTTATATGCTCGGTTGGAGCAGATAAGGTCGATCCGCTTGGAATTTTCTAGTAGCCAGTTGTGATGACCTTCCCGGCACGCAGTGATGATTTCAGAAAAAAGCGGGGGCTTCCTTCCGGCAGCGAAGTGTTGATGACCAGTGGTAGGATCTGTAATATGCGCCATGTGTATGTCGCTGCAGTGCTGCTGCTCTCACTGAAGACTGGAGAGATTTGGGCTGGTTTTTTATGCTTGTTTTTGGCAGAAGAGGTGGAACGGCTTGGAATTTTCTAGTAGCCAGTTGTGAAAACTTTCCCATTATGCAGTGATGATTTCAGAAAAAATTGGGTGCTTCCTACCAGGCGGCGAAGTGTTGATGACCAGCGGCAGGATCTGTAAGATGAGCCATGTGTGCTGAAACGAGATGGTCACTGCAGTGTTGCTCCTCTCATTGAAGACTGGAATGATTTGTGCTGGTTTTTATGTGCTCGGTTTGTGCAGATAAGGTTGATCGGCTTAGACTTTTCTAGTAGCCAGATGTGATGATGACCCCGGCACGCAGTGATGATTCCAGAAAAAACCGGGGGCTTCCTTCCAGGTGGCAAAGTGTTGATGACCAGCGGCAGGATCCGTAAGATGCGCCATGTGAGCTGAAGCGACATGGTCACTGAAGTGTTGCTGCTCTCACTGAAGGCTGGGGAGATTTGGGCTGGTTTTATATGCTCGGTTTTGGCAGACAAGGTGGAACCGCTTAGAATTTTCCAGTAGCCAGTTGTGATGACGTTCCCGCACACAGTGATGATTCCAAAAAGTACCGGAGGTTTCCTTCCACGCGGCAAAGTGTTTATGACCAGCGGCAGGATCTGTAAGACGAGCCATGTGTGCTGAAGCGACATGGTCACTGCAGTGCTGCCACTCACTGAAGACTGCGGAGATTGGGGCTGGTTTTATATGCTCAGTTTTGGCAGACAAGGTGGAACCGCATGGAATGTTCTAGTAGGCAGTTGTGATGACGTTCCCGGCACGCAGTGATGATTCCAGAAAAAGCCGGGGGCTTCCTACCAGGCGGCCAAGTGTTGATGACCAGCGTCAGGATCTGTAAGATGCCCCATGTGCGCTGAAACGACATGGACACTGTAATGTTGCTGCTCTCACTGAAGGCTGGGGAGATTTGGGCTGGTTTTATATGCTCGCTTTTGGCAGACAAGGTGGAACCGCTTGAAATTTTCTAGTAGCCAGTAGTGATGATGTTGCCGGCACACAGTGATGATTCCAGAAAATACCGGAGGTTTCCTTCAGGCGGCGAACTGTTTATGACCAGCGGCAGGATCTGTATGACGAGCCATGTGTGCTGAAGCGACATGATCACTGCAGTGCTGCAACTCTCACTGAAGACTGGGGAGATTGGGACTGGTTTTATATGCTCGGTTTTGGAATATAAGGTTAACCGTTCGGAATTTTCCAGTAGCCAGTTGTGATGATGTTCCCGGCGCGCAGTGATGATTCCATAAAAAACCGAGGGTTCCTTCCAGGCGGCGAAGTGTTGATGACCAGTGGCAGGATCTGTAAGATGCGCCATGTGTGCTGAAGCGACATGGTCACTGAAGTGCTGCCGCTCTCACAGAAATGTGGGGTTATTTAGGCTGGTCTTGTATGCTTGATTTGGCAGATAAGGTTGATCCGAATGGAATTTTCCAGTAGCCACTTGTGATGACGCTCGCAGCACGCAATGATGATTTCAGAAAAAAAAAGAGGGGGCTTCCTACCAGGCGGCGAAGTGTTGATGACAAGCGGCAGGATCTGTAAGATGCGCTATGTGTGCTGAAGTGACATGGTCACTGCAGCGCTGCAGCTCTCACTGAAGACTGGGGTGATTTGGACTAGTTTAATATGGTCGGTTTTGCCAGATAAGGTCGATCCGCTTGGAATTTTCGAGTAGCCAGTTGTGATGACCTTCCCGGCGCGCAGTGATGATTCCAGAAAAACCCGTGCGCTTCCTTCGAGGCGGCGAAGTGTTGATGACCAGCGGCAGGATCTTTAAGATGCACCATGTGTGCTGAATCGATATGGTCAGTCAAGTGCTGCTGCCCTCACTAAACACTGGAGAGATTTGGGCTGGGTTTATATGCGCGATTTTGCAGATAAAGTTGAACCGCTTGGAATTTTCCAGTAGCCAGTTGTGATGACATTCCGGGCACACAGTGATGATTCCACAAAAAACAGGGGGCTTCCTTCAAGGCGGCGAAGTGTTGATGACCAGTGGCAGGGTCTGTAAGACGTGCCATGTGTGCTAAAACGACATGATCACAGCAGTGCTTCACCTGTCACGGAAAACTGGGGTGATTTGTGCTGGTATATTATGCTCGGTTTCAGCAGATAAGGTTGATGCACTTGGAATTTTCTAGTAGCCAGTTGTGATGACTTTCCCGGCACGCAGTGACGATTCCAGATAAAAACGAGGGTCTTCCTTCAAGGCGGTGAAGTGTTGATAACCAGTGGCAGGATCTGTAAGATGCGCCATGTGTGCTGATGCGACATGGTCAATGCAGTACTGCCGCTCTAAAAGAGGACTGGAGGGATTTGTGCTGGTTTTTATGCTCGGTTTCAGCAGATAAGGGTGATGCACTTGGAATTTCCGACTAGCCAGTTGTGATGACGTTCCCAGCACCCAGTTATAATTCCAGGAAATACAGGGGGCTCCCTTCTAAAAGGCGAAGTGTTGATGACCAGCGCAGGATCTGTAAGACACGCCATCTGTGCTGAAGCGACATGGTCACTGCAGTGCTCTGGTTCTCACTGAAGACTGGGGAGATTTAGGCTGGTTTTATATGCTCGGTTTTGTCAGATAAGGTTGAACCTGCACCTTGACTTGTTCAGTGACCGCAATTTCTTCATCAACAAGGTCGATCCGCTTTGGAATTTCCAGTAGCCAGTGGTGATGACAATCCCGGCACGCAGTAATAATTCCAGAAAAGATCACGGGCTTCCTTCAAGGCGGCGAAGTGTTCGCGAACAGCGGCAGGATCTGTAAAATGAGCCATGTGTGCTGAAGCGACATAGTCAGTGAAGTGCTGCTGCTCTCACTCTAGAGTGGGGTGATTTGCGCTGGTTTTATATGCTCGGTTGGAGCAGATAAGGTCGATCCGCTTGGAATTTTCTAGTAGCCAGTTGTGATGACCTTCCCGGCACGCAGTGATGATTTCAGAAAAAAGCGGGGGCTTCCTTCCGGCAGCGAAGTGTTGATGACCAGTGGTAGGATCTGTAATATGCGCCATGTGTATGTCGCTGCAGTGCTGCCGCTCTCACTGAAGACTGGGGAGATTTGAGCTGGTTTTTTATGCTTGTTTTTGGCAGAAGAGGTGGAACCGCTTGGAATTTTCTAGTAGCCAGTTGTGATAACTTTCCCATTATGCAGTGATGATTCCATAAAAAACCGGGGGTTCCTTCCAGGCGGCGAAGTGTTGTTGACCAGCGGCATGATCTGTAACATGAGCCATGTGAGCTGAAAGGAGATGGTCACTGCAGAGTTGCTTCTCTCACTGAAGACTGGAACGATTTGTGCTGGTTTTATATGCTCGATTTCGGCAGATAAGCTCAATCCGCTTGGAATTTTCTAGTAGCCTGATGTGATGACGATCCCGGCACGCAGTGATGATTCCAGAAAAAACCGGGGGCTTCCTTCCAGGCGGCAAAGTTTTGATGGCCAGCGGCAGGATCTGTGAGATGCGCTATGTGTGCTGAAGCGAATGGTCACTGTAGTGCTGCCGCTCTCACAAAAATGTGGGGTCAGTTGGGCTGGTGTTGTATGCTCGATTTGGCAGATAAGATTGATTGGAATGAAATTTTCCAGTGGCCAGTTGTTATGAAGTTCCCACCACGTTCCCAGTTTTCGCCGAGTGTGCCCTGTTGTTGACTTTCTTTCTCTCGACGGTGCCGACGGAGACGGCGCAAGCGCGCCTGGAGTGTTCATGTACTATTGCAATAAAATAAAAGATAAAAATCGCAGCTTCGCCCGATAGGCGAAGCATCGATTGCGATTGCAAATTAGTAGACAACAATATGAAGTAAAGATAGCAATAGTAGATCGGTCGCATAAACTTGGAAACATTCGCTTACTAAGGAATTAGCAAGCATGGTGTCAGCGCGCACAAGTAAGCATGAACACATCACACTTTATGACCGCGGACACTCGCTGTCGTAACGCTGGTGTGAGCAAGCGCGGCAGCAGCAGCGAGCGAAGTGACCGTCCATTGCTTCAGCCCATGAGCGCCGAGAACGCGCTCAAATGTGTCAGGAGATCCCTTTCAAGACACGGCAGGCGCGAGCGCACGCGACCGTGCAATGTGTGCACGTGTTGGCGGAGTCGAAGCTGCCGTCTCGCGCTGTGTCACTGTGTATCGCCCTTGGTCTTTATACTGAACATCACAGCGACGGTGACTGGAAAGATGAGCCTCAAATGTCCCTATGATTTCTGTCGCAATATGAAATAATGTTCAAGAATGCTTCCCCGGAATACTGCCAAATAAATAATTCCATTCCAGATAACTATTGCCTACTAAAGGAGCAAATGTTCCTTTTTATTATAATCTATTTGGTGGTTCTTGGTTACCCCTGCCGAACAGCGCTTCTGGCGCGTGAGATAGGCGGCTTGCGCAAGCCTCTGTACAGTTCCCACCGTCAGATGCCTCGAGCAGCTGATCCTGCGTCATATCTCGTACTATCGCGCAACCACGAACGCGTTTTGTGTTACGCGGGGAGGCTAGATACAAGGAGCCACGAGAACCATGTGGGGGAAACAACATGAGGGCGTACCGGTATACTCTTATAGGGACGCCCAGTGACGTCCGTAGAAGTAGACGGTCGTATTCGCTTCACTGTTCTGCAAAATCTGTGCACGAGCACACATGTGCTTTGATGTGAAAATATCTGATGTGGTACATTCAGATTGTATTCACTTTCCCTTTCGATCCTACCTTTGTACTGTCTTTTCACACATTTTATCTGGTATTGCCAGCCTAGAACTTGCTGATAGAGAGAGAAAAATTTTGAAAGACGTCGCAAAAGAAACACCAGATAACCATATAGAGATGCCAGTTGGGTTAGCACTTTATTGGAGCGGCAACATTCAAGATATGTTGCCTGCTGAAAGCAAAGCATCTGGGTCATCCAAAATGTCCTTAGGAAAAAAAAACTTTTCGTTTTGCTAGGGGATGTGTCATGCGGTCAGATTTATAAGGTCTGTTTGTCATAAGTGTTCTCGCTCACAATGCCCCGTATCACACTTTTGTCTTGGCCCAGTATTGCATATAAATGTAGGAATAATCACTGCATGCGCTTTATGTATGCGCTTTATACTATATACCTTTCTAGTTGCCCCTGAGCCAGCTAGCCAAACAAATTTCGTTATTTCTCTTCGTTGCATCGTGCTTGCGCCAAGCTAAACATCAGAGAAAGTGGGCACTGCTCCCCCACTACTGCAGGAAATGGATTCACTGGCGTCGAGTGTCTTGCACGAGGTCAACAGGCGGCGATGAAAACCACACGCTGCGCCTGGTGTGCAGCTCGGCCGTCCGCGCAGACAGAGCCGCTGGTGCGGCTGGCCCGCCGCTCGGGCAAACTCTCGTCGTCTGGGTGCAGAGAGAGAACACATTTTCGTCAAAGCTCTGCTAATCCAATTTTGAAAAAAGGAATAATTTTGGTCACATCTTGCCCTACTCGCTTGGCAAATTACTGAGCGGTACCTTTAATAGAAATTTTCATTAAGCTACTTCATTGTGCTAGAGAAAAGGCGGGGAATGCGGGAGATGGAAATTCAAGACGATGAGCAAAACGTGAACAAGGTGAATGCAGGAGCCAACGTTTCGACAAGTGGACTTGTCTTCTTCAAGGCGACGTATGCTTTCCTCGCCACAGTATATATAGGTGGGGTTCTTCTAAAGGGAGAGGGTGTGAGGCGGGAGGATGCGGAAACGAGGGAAAATGTGTTAGCGTGTCGAATTGAGGCCAACGTTTCGACAAGTGGACTTGTCTTCTTCAAGGCGACGTACGCTTTCCTCACCACAGTATGTATAGGTGGGGTTCTTCTAAAGGGAGAGGGTGTGAGGCGGGAGGATGCGGAAACGAGGGAAAATGTGTTAGCGTGTCGAATTGAGAGACAATCACTCTCAATTCGACACGCTAACACATTTTCCCTCGTTTCCGCATCCTCCCGCCTGACACCCTCTCCCTTTAGAACTCCACCTATATATACTGTGGCGAGGAAAGCGTACGTCGCCTTGAAGAAGACAAGTCCACTTGTCGAAACGTTGGCTCCTGCATTCACCTTGTTCACGTTTTGCTCATCATTGTGCTAGGCGTCACATGTAGCAGCGACAGTACGGCTGCTGGACCTACATTACGATACGTCACGAGGCTTGACCAATTCATTTCTCCAGGCCAGAGCGCATCACTTGCGAGCACTTCTCTAAAGGTGGCACTGAAGGGAACAACGCAACTCCATTGACAATTGAATTAGTTGGGGTGAAATCTTGCGGCTCGTGCAGCGCTAACCATATAGGAGGCCAAAGTGAAGAAATGTGCCACACGCGCTGAACAGCCACTATTATTTTTATTGCAACAACATTCATATATATATATATATATATATATATGTATATATATATATATATATATATATGAACGTACAACAACTTTAGCAAATTAGATAAGATTAGAAAACTTTAGCACGTATTCGAAGGACATCCGTATCACGACAATCACTTTGTACTTCCAAATTAAATTATGGGGTTTAACGTGCCCACACCACTTTCTGATTAGGAGGCACGCTGTAGTGGAGGACTCCGGAAATTTCGAGCTCCTGGGTTTCTTTAACGTCCACCTAAATCTAAGTACACGGGTATTTTCACCCCCATCGAAGTGCGGCCGCCGTGGCCGGGATTTGATCCCGTGACCTCGTACTCAGCAGCACAACACCGCAGCCACTCAGCAACCACGGCGGATATCACTTTGTTTTGTGCTAGCAAGGTAAGGTACACTCGCAGTATGTGTCACTCTGGACAATGACTGGATTGGTTGCACTATATTCATGGGAGTCAGGGCAGTAACAAGCAGTCTCAAAAAGCGCCAATAATTGCCATCATGATCAAACGCGTGTTTATACACGTTCAAGGCTTTCAGTTAAATTTCTGGTAACAAAAATAAAGAAAGTTCTAGAATAGTAAGCTGTTGGCCTAGTACGTTCGACACGATTTTGGCTAAGGGGAGCGCGAAAGAGTTCAGAAACAAACGCATCTTTCCAGTCCAGGTCTCCTAAAAAATGTTCTAGAACAGTAAGCTGTTGGCCTCGATGGTTCGACACGATATTTGCAAAGAGGAGCGCAAAAGCGTTGAGAAAAAAAAAGCATCTTTCCTGTCTACGCCCCCTAAAAAAATGTTCTAGAATAGTAAGTTGTTGACCTAGTTGGTTCGACACTATTTTTGCAAAGGGGAGTTCAAAAGCGTTGAGAAAAAAAAAACATGTTTCCTGTCTAGGTCTCCTAAAAAAGTTCTAGAATAGTAAGCTGTGGGCCTAGTTGGTTCGGCACGATTTTGCAAAGGTGAGCGCAAGAGCGTTGAGAAAAAAAGCATCTTTCCTGTCCAGGTCTCCGAAACAAAGTTCAAGAATAGTAAGCTGTGGACCTAGTTGGTTCGGCAGGATTTTTGCAAAGCGGAGCGCAAGAGCGTTGAGACAAAAAGCATATTTCCTGTCCAGGTCTCCGAAAAAAAGTTCTAGAATAGTAAGCTGTTGGCCTAGTTGGTTTGACAGGATTTTTGCAAAGGGGTGCGCATGAGCGTTGAGAAAAAAAAGCATCTTTGCTGTCTAGGTCTCCTAAAAAAAGGTTCTAGAATAATAAGCTGTTGGCCAAGTTGGTTCGACACGATTTTTGCAAAGTGGAGCGCAAGAGCGTTGAGAAAAAAAGCATCTTTCCTGTCTAGGCCTCCTAAAAAATTTCTACAATAGTAAGCAGTTGGCCTAGTTGGTTCGACACTATTTTTGCAAAGGGGAGTTCAAAAGCGTTGAGAAAAAAAAAGCATGTTTCCTGTCTTGGTCTCCTAAAAAAGGTTCTAGAATAATAAGCTGTTGGCCAAATTAGTTCATGATTTTTGCAAAGGGGAGCGCAAAAGCGTTGAGAAAAAAGCAACTTTTCTGTCTTGGTCTCCCAAAAAGTTCTACAATAGTAAGCAGTTGGCCAAGTTGGTTCACGAGTATATTTGCAAAGGGGCGCGCAAGAGCGTTGAGAAAAAAAATACAACTTTCCTGTCTAGGTCTCCTAAAAAAAGTTCTAGAATGGTAAGCTGTGGGCCTAGTTGGTTCGGTACGATTTTTCCAAAGGGGAGCGCAAGAGCGTTGAGAAAAAAAGCATCTTTCCTGTCCAGGTCTCCTAAAAAAAGTTCTAGAATAGTAAGCTGTGGACCTAGTTGGTTCGGCACAATTTTTGCAAAGGGTAGCGCAAGAGCGTTGAGAAAAAAAGCATCTTTCCTGTCCAGGTCTTCGAAAAAAAGTTCTAGTATAGTAAGGTGTTCGCCTAGTGGGTTGGACAGGATTTTTGCAAAGGGGCGCGCATGAGCGTTGAGAAAAAGAAGCATCTTTCCTGTCTAGGTCTCCTAAAAAAAAGTTCTAGAATAGTAAGCTGTTGGCCAAGTTGGTTCGACACGATTTTTGCAAAGTGGAGCGCAAGAGCGTTGAGAAAAAAAGCATCTTTCCTGTCTAGGCCTCCTAAAAAATTTCTACAATAGTAAGCTGTTGGCCTAGTTGGTTCGACACTATTTTTGCAAAGGGGAGTTCAAAGGCGTTGCGAAAAAAAAGCATCTTTCCTGTCTAGGTCTCCTAAAAAAAGTTCTAGAATAGTAAGCTGTTGGCCTCGATGGTTCGACACGATATTTGCAACGAGGAGCGCAAAAGCGTTGAGAAAAAAAGCATCTTTCCTGTCTACGCCCCCTAAAAAAAGTTATAGAATAGTAGGCTGTGGGCCAAGTTGGTTCGGTACGATTTTTCCAAAGGGGAGCGCAAGAGCGTTGAGAAAAAAAGCATCTTTCCTGTCCAGGTCTCCTAAAAAAAGTTCTAGAATAGTAAGCTGTGGACCTAGTTGATTCGGCACAATTTTTGCAAAGGGTAGCGCAAGAGCGTTGAGAAAAAAAGCATCTTTCCTGTCCAGGTCTTCGAAAAAAAGTTCTAGTATACTAAGGTGTTCGCCTAGTGGGTTCGACAGGATTTTTGCAAAGGGGTGCGCATGAGCGTTGAGAAAAAGAAGCATCTTTCCTGTCTACGTCTCCTAAAAAAAGTTCTAGAATAGTAAGCTGTGGACCTAGTTGGTTCGGCACGATTTTCAAAGGAGAGCGCAAGAGCGTTGAGAAAAAAAGCATCTTTCCGTTCCAGGTCTTCGAAAAATGTTCTAGAATAGTAAGTTGTTGACCTAGTTGGTTCGGCACGATTTTTGCAAAGGGGAGCGCAAAAGCGTTGACGAAAAAAGGCATCTTTCCTGTCGAGGTCTCCTAAAAAAGGTTCTAGAATAATAAGCTGTTGGCCAAATTAGTTCGACATGATTTTTGCAAAGGGGTGCGCAAAAGCGTTGAGAAAAAAGCATCTTTTCTGTCAAGGTCTCCTAAAAAGTTCTACAATAGTAAGCTGTTGGCTTAGTTGGTTCGAGAGTATTTTTGCAATGGGGCGCGCAAAAGCGTTGAGAAAAAAAAGCATCTTTCCTGCCTAGGTCTCCTAAAAAAAGTTCTAGAATAGTAAGCTGTGGACCTAGTTGGTTCGGCACGATTTTCAAAGGAGAGCGCAAGAGCGTTGAGAAAAAAAGCATCTTTCCGTTCCAGGTCTTCGAAAAATGTTCTAGAATGGTAAGCTGTTGGCCTAGTTGGTTCGGCAGGATTTTTGCAAAGGGGTGCGCATGAGCGTTGAGAAAAAAAAGCATCTTTCCTGTCTAGGTTTCCTAAAAAATGTTCTAGAATAGTAAGCTGTTGGCCTCGATGGTTCGACACGATATTTGCAACGAAGAGCGCAAAAGCGTTGAGAAAAAAAAGCATCTTTCCTGTCTACGCCCCCTAAAAAAATGTTCTAGAATAGTAAGTTGTTGACCTAGTTGGTTGGACACTAATTTTGTAAAGGGGAGTTCAAAAGCGTTGAGAAAAAAAAATCATGTTTCCTGTCTAGGTCTCCTAAAAAGTTCTAGAATAGTAAGCTGTGGGCCTAGTTGGTTCGGCACGATTTTGCAAAGGTGAGCGCAAGAGCGTTGACAAAAAAAAGCATCTTACCTGCCCAGGTCTCCGAAAAAAAGTTCAAGAATAGTAAGCTGTGGACCTAGTTGGTTCGGCACGATTTTTGCAAAGGGGAGCGCAAGAGCGTTGAGAAAAAAAGCATCTTTCCTGTCCAGGTCTCCGAAAAAAAGTTCTAGAATAGTTAGCTGTTGGCCTAGCTGGTTTGACAGGATTTTTGCAAAGGGGTGCGCATGAGCGTTGAGAAAAAAAAAGCATCTTTGCTGTCTAGGTCTCCTAAAAAAAGGTTCTAGAATAATAAGCTGTTGGCCAAGTTGGTTCGACACGATTTTTGCAAAGTGGAGCGCAAGAGCGTTGAGGAAAAAAGCATCTTTCCTGTCTAGGCCTCATAAAAATTTCTACAATAGTCAGCTGTGGGCCTAGTTGGTTCGACACTATTTTTGCAAAGGGGAGTTCAAAGGCGTTAAAAAAAGCATCTTTCCTTTCTAGGTCTCCTAAAAAAAGTTCTAGAATAGTAAGCTGTTGGCCTAGTTGGTTCGACACGATATTTGCAAAGAGGAGCGCAAAAGCGTTGAGAAAAAAAAGCATCTTTCCTGTCTACGCCTCCAAAAAAACGTTCTAGAATAGTAAGATGTTGACCTAGTTGGTTCTGCACGATTTTTGCAAAGGGGAGCGCAAAAGCGTTGAGAAAAAAAGCAACTTTCCTGTCCAGGTCTCCGAAAAAACTTCTAGGATAGTAAGCTGTTGGCATAGTTGGTTCGACACGATATTTGCAAAGAGGAGCGCAAAATCGTTGAGAAAAAAAAGCATCTTTCCTGTCCAGGTCTACGAAAAAAAGTTCTAGAATAGTAAGCTGTTGGCCTAGTTGGTTCGGCACGATTTTTGCAAAGGGGTGCGCATGAGCGTTGAGAAAAAGAAGCATCGTTCCTGTCTAGGTCTCCTAAAAAATTTCTACAATAGTAAGCAGTTGGCCTAGTTGGTTCGACACTATTTTTGCAAAGGGGAGTTCAGAAGCGTTGAGAAAAAAAAAGCATGTCTCCTGTCTAGGTCTCTCAAAAAGTTCTAGAATAGTAAGCTGTTGGCCTAGTTGGTTCGACAGGATTTTTGCAAAGGGGTGCGCATGAGCGTTGAGAAAAAAAAAAGCATCTTTCCTGTCTTGGTCTCCTAAAAAAAGTTCTAGAATAGTAAGCTCTTGGCCTAGTTGGTTCGACACGATATTTGCAACGAGGAGCGCAAAAGCGTTGAGAAAAAAAAGCATCTTACCTGTCTACACCCCCTAAAAAACGTTCTGTGGGCCTAGTTGGTTCGGTACGATTTTTCCAAAAGGGAGCGCAAGAGCGTTGAGGAAAAAAGCATCTTTCCTGTCCACGTCTCCTAAAAAAAGTTCTAGAATAGTAAGCTCTGGACCTAGTTGGTTCGGCACAATTTTTGCAAAGGGTAGCGCAAGAGCGTTGAGAAAAAAAGCATCTTTCCTGTCCAGGTCTTCGAAAAAAAGTTCTAGTATAGTAAGGTGTTCGCCTAGTGGGTTCGACAGGATTTTTGCAAAGGGGTGCGCATGAGCGTTGAGAAAAAGAAGCATCTTTCCTCTCTAAGTCTCCTAAAAAAAGTTCTAGAATAGTAAGCTGTTGGCCTAGTTGGTTTGACAGGATTTTTGCAAAGGGGTGCGGATGAGCGTTGAGAAAAAAAAACATCTTTGCTGTGTAGGTCTCCTAAAAAAAGGTTCTAGAATAATAAACTGTTGGCAAAGTTGGTTCGACACGATTTTTGTAAAGTGCAGGGTAAGAGCGTTGAGAAAAAAAGCATGGTTCCTGTCTAGGCGTCCTAAAAAATTTCTACAATAGTAAGCTGTTGGCCTAGTTGGTTCGACACTATTTTTGAAAAGGGGAGTTCAAAGGCGTTGAGAAAAAAAAGCATCTTTCCTGTCTAGGTCTCCTAAAAAAGTTTTAGAATAGTAAGCTGTGGGCCTAGTTGGTTCGGCACGATTTTGGCAAAGGGGAGCGCAAGAGCGTTGAGAAAAAAAAGCATCTTTCCTGTCCAGGTCTCCGAAAAAAAGTTCTAGAATAGTAAGCTGTTGGCCTAGTTGTTTCGACAGGATTTTTGCAAAGGGGTGCGCATGAGCGTTGAGAAAAAGAAGCATCTTTCTTGTCTAGGTCTCCTAAAAAAAGCTCTAGAATAGTGAGCCGTTGGCCTATTTGGTTCGACACGATATTTGCAAAGAGGTGCGCAAAAACGTTGAGAAAAAAAAGCATCTTTCCTGTCCAGGTCTCCGAAAAGAAGTTCTAGAATAGTAAGCTGTTGGCCTGGTTGGTTCGAAACGATATGTGCAAAGAGGAGCGCAAATGCGTTGAGAAAAAAAAGCATCTTTCCTGTCTACGCCCCCTAAAAAAGTTCTAGAATAGTAAGTTGTTGACCTAGTTGGTTCGACACTATTTTTGCAAACGGGAGTTCAAAAGCGTTGAGAAAAAAAAAGCATGTTTCCTCTCTAGGTCTCCTAAGAAATTTCTGGAATAGTAAGCTGTGGGCCTAGTTGGTTCGGCACGATTTTGGCAAAGGGGAGCGCAAGAGCGTTGAGAAAAAAAAGCATCTTTCCTGTCTACGCCTCCTAAAAAAGTTTCTAGAATAATAAGCTGTTGGCCAAGTTGGTTCGACACGATTTTTGCAAAGTGGAGCGCAAGAGCGTTGAGAAAAAAAGCATCTTTCCTGTCTACGCCCCCTAAAAAAAGTTCTAGAATAGTAAGTTGTTTACCTAGTTGGTTCGACACTATTTTTGCAAAGGGGAGTTCAAAAGCGTTGAGAAAAAAAAGCATGTTTCCTGTCTAGGTCTCCTAAAAAAGTTCTAGAATAGTAATCTGTGGGCCTAGTTGGTTCGGCACGATTGTGCAAAGGGGAGCGCAAGAGCGTTGAGAAAAAAAGCATCTTTCCTGTCCAGGTCTCCGAAAAAAAGTTCTAGAATTGTAAGCTGTGGACCTAGTTGGTTCGGCACGATTTTTGCAAAGGGGAACTCAAGAGCGTTGAGAAATAAAGCATCTTTCCTGTCTAGGTCTCCGAAAAAATGTTCTAGAATAGTAAGCTGTTGGCCTAGTTGGTTTGACAGGATTTTTGCAAAGGAGTGTGCATGAGCGTTGAGAAAAAAAGCATCTTTGCTGTGTAGGTCTCCTAAAAAAAGGTTCTAGAATAATAAACTGTTGGCAAAGTTGGTTCGACACGATTTTTGCAAAGTGCAGCGCAAGAGCGTTGAGAAAAAAAGCATGTTTCCTGTCTAGGCGTCCTAAAAAATTTCTATAATAGTAAGCTGTTGGCCTTGTTGGTTCGACACTATTTTTGCAAAGGGGAGTTCAAAGGCGTTGGGAAAAAAAAGCATCTTTCCTGTCTAGGTCTCCTAAAAAAGTTATAGAATAGTAAGCTATGGGCCTAGTTGGTTCGGCACGATTTTGGCAAAGGGGAGGGCAAGAGCGTTGAGAAAAAAGCATCTTTCCTGTCTAGGTCTCCTAAAAAAAGGTTCTAGAATAATAAGCTGTTGGCCGAGTTGGTCCCACATGATTTTTGCAAAGAGGAGCGCAAAAGCATTGAGAAAGAAAGCATCTTTCCTGTCTAGGTCTCCTAAAAAGTGCTACAATAGTAAGATGTTGGGCAAGTTGGTTCGAGAGTATTTTTGCAAAGGAGTGCGCATGAGCGTTCAGAAAAAAAAAGCATCTTTCCTGTCTAGGTCACCCAAAATAAGTTCTAGGATTTTAAGCTGGAGGCAGAGTTGGTTCGACACGATATTTGCAAAGAGGAGCGGAAAATCGTTGAGAAAAAAAAAGCATCTCTCCTGTCTACGCCCCCTAAAAAGTTCTAGAATAGTAAGTTGTTGACCTAGTTGGTTCGACACTATTTTTGCAAAGAGGAGCGCAAAATCATTGAGAAAAAAAAGCATTTTTCCTGTCCAGGTCTCCGAAAAAAAGTTCTAGAATAGTAAGCTGTTGGCCTGGTTGGTTCGAAACGATATGTGCAAAGAGGAGCCAAAAGCGTTGAGAAAAAAAGCATCTTTCCTGTCTACGCCCCCTAAAAAAGTTCTAGAATAGTAAGTTGTTGACCTAGTTGGTTCGACACTATTTTTGCGAACGGGAGTTCAAAAGCGTTGAGAAATAAAGCATGTTTCCTGTCTAGGTCTCCTAAGAAAGTTCTAGAATAGTAAGCTGTGGGCCTAGTTGGTTCGGCACAATTTTGCAAAGGGGAGCGCAAGAGCGTTGAGAAAAAAAGCATCTTTCCTGTCCAGGTCTCCGAAAAAAACTTCTAGGATAGTAAGCTGTTGGCATAGTTGGTTCGAAACGATATGTGCAAAGAGGAGCGCAAAAGCGCTGAGAAAACAAAGCATCTTTCTTGTCTAAGCCTCCAAAAAAAGTTTTAGAATAGTAAGCTGCTTATCTAGTTGGTGCGGCACGATTTTTGCAAAGGGGTGCGCATGAGCGTTGAGAAAAAGAAGCATCTTTCCTTTCTAGGTCTCCTAAAAATGGTTCTAGAATAATAAGCTGTTGGCCAAGTTGGTTCGACACGATTTTTGCAGAGTGGAGCGCAAGAGCGTTGAGAAAAAAAAGCATCTTTCCTGTCTAGGCCTCCTAAAAAATTTCTATAATAGTAAGCTGTTGGCCTAGTTGGTTCGACACTATTTTTGCAAAGGGGAGTTCAAAAGCGTTGAGAAAATAAAGCATGTTTCCTGTCTAGGTCTCTTAAAAGAGTTCTAGAATAGTAAGCTGTTGGCCTAGTTGGTTCGACAGGGTTTTTGCAAAGGGGTGCGCATGAGCGCTGAGAAAAAAAAGCATCTTTCCTGTCTAGGTCTCCTAAAAAAAGTTCTAGAATAGTAAGCTTTTGGCCTAGTTGGTTCGACACGATATTTGCAACGAGGAGAGCAAAAGCGTTGAGAAAAAAAAAGCATCTTTCCTGTCTACGCCCCCTAAAAAAAGTTCGAGAATAGTAAGTTGTTGACCTAGTTGGTTCGACACTATTTTTGCAAAGGGGAGTTCAAAAGCGTTGAGAGAAAAAAAGCATGTTTCCTGTCTAGGTCTCTTAAAAGAGTTCTAGAATAGTAAGCTGTTGGCCTAGTTGGTTCGACACTATTTTTGCAAAGGGGTGCGCATGAGCGCTGAGAAAAAAAAGCATCTTTCCTGTCTAGGTCTCCTAAAAAAAGTTCTAGAATAGTAAGCTTTTGGCCTAGTTGGTTCGACACGATATTTGCAACGAGGAGTGCAAAAGCGTTGAGAAAAAAAAAGCATCTTTCCTGTCTACGCCCCCTAAAAAAAGTTCTACAATAGTAAGTTGTTGACCTAGTTGGTTCGACACTATTTTTGCAAAGGGGAGTTCAAAAGCGTTGAGAGAAAAAAAGCATGTTTCCTGTCTAGGTCTCCTAAAAAAGCTCTAGAATAGTAAGCTGTGGGCCTAGTTGGTTCGGCACGATTGTGCAAAGGGGAGCGCAAGAGCGTTGAGAAAAAAAGCATCTTTCCTGTCCAGGTCTCCGAAAAAAGGTTCTAGAATTGTAAGCTGTGGACCTAGTTGGTTCGGCACGATTTTTGCAAAGGGGAACGCAAGAGCGTTGAGAAAGAAAGCATCTTTCCTGTCCAGGTCTCCGAAAAAATGTTCTAGAATAGTAAGCTGTTGGCCTAGTTGGTTCGACAGGATTTTTGCAAAGGGCTGCGCATGAGCGCTGAGAAAAAAAAGCATCTTTCCTGTCTAGGTCTCCTAAAAAAAGTTCTAGAATAGTAAGCTTTTGGCCTAGTTGGTTCGACACGATATTTGCAACGAGGAGCGCAAAAGCGTTGAGAAAAAAAAGCATCTTTCCTGTCTACGCCCCCTAAAAAAAGTTCTAGAATAGTAAGTTGTTGACCTAGTTGGTTCGACACTATTTTTGCAAAGAGTTGGCCTGGTTGGTTCGAAACGATATGTGCAAAGAGGAGCGCAAAAACGTTGAGAAAAAAAAAGCATCTTTCCTGTCTACGCCCCCTAAAAAAGTTCTAGAATAGTAAGTTGTTGACCTAGTTCGTTCGACACTATTTTTGCAAACGGGAGTTCAAAAGCGTTGAGAAAAAAAGCATGTTTCCTGTCTAGGTCTCCTAAGAAAGTTCTAGAATAGTAAGCTGTGGGCCTAGTTGGTTCGGCACGATTTTGCAAAGGGGAGCGCAAGAGCGTTGAGAAAAAAAGCATCTTTCCTGTCCAGGTCTCCGAAAAAAACTTCTAGGATAGTAAGCTGTTGGCATAGTTGGTTCGACACGATATTTGCAAAGAGGAGCCCAAAATCGTTGAGAAAAAAAGCATCTCTCCTGTCCAGGTCCGAAAAAAAGTTCTAGAATAGTAAGCTGTTCGCCTAGTTGGTTCGAAACGATATGTGCAAAGAGGAGCGCAAAAGCGCTGAGAAAACAAAGCATCTTTCTTGTCTAAGCCTCAAAAAGAAGTTCTAGAATAGTAAGCTCCTTATCTAGTTGGTTCGGCACGATTTTCGCAAAGGGGTGCGCATGAGCGTTGAGAAAAAGAAGCATCTTTCCTTTCTAGGTCTCCTAAAAAAGGTTCTAGAATAATAAGCTGTTGGCCAAGTTGGTTCGACACGATTTTTGCAAAGTGGAGCGCAAGAGCGTTGAGAAAAAAAAGCATCTTTCCTGTCTAGGCCTCCTAAAAAATTTCTACAATAGTAAGCTGTTGGCCTAGTTGGTTCGACACTATTTTTGCAAAGGGGAGTTCAAAAGCGTTGAAAAAAAAGCATGTTTCCTGTCTAGGTCTCCTAAAAAAGTTCTAGAATAGTAAGCTGTGGGCCTAGTTGGTTCGGCACGATTGTGCAAAGGGGAGCGCAAGAGCGTTGAGAAAAAAAGCATCTTTCCTGTCCAGGTCTCCGAAAAAAAGTTCTAGAATAGTAAGCTGTTGGCCTAGTTGGTTTGACAGGATTTTTGCAAAGGGGTGCGCATGAGCGTTGAGAAAAAAGCATCTTTGCTGTGTAGGTCTCCTAAAAAAAGGTTCTAGAATAATAAACTGTTGGCAAAGTTGGTTCGACACGATTTTTGCAAAGTGCAGCGGAAGAGCGTTGAGAAAAAAAGCATGTTTCCTGTCTAGGCGTCCTAAAAAATTTCTACAATAGTAAGCTGTTGGCCTAGTTGGTTCGACACTATTTTTGCAAAGGGGAGTTCAAAGGCGTTGAGAAAGAAAAGCATGTTTTCTGTCTAGGTCTCCTAAAAAAGGTTCTAGAATAGTAAGCTGTTGGCCAAGTTGGTTCGACACTATTTTTACAAAGGGGAGCGCAAAAAGGTTGTGAAAAAAAGCATCTTTCCTGTCGATGTCTCCTCAAAAAGTTCTAGAATAGTAAGCTGTTGGCCTATTTGGTTCGACACGATTTTTGCAAAGGGAAGAGCGAGAGCGTTGAGAAAAAAGGTATCTTTTCTGTCTAGGTCTCCTAAAAAGGTTCTAGAATAGTAAGCTGTTGGTCTAGTTGGTTCGGCACGATTTTGCAAAGGGAAAGCGCAAGAGCGTTGAGAAAAAAGCATCTTTCCTGTCTACGTCTCCTAAGAAATGTTCTGGAATAGTAAGCTGTTGGCCTTGTACGTTCGACATGATTTTTGCAAAGGGGGGCGCAAAAGCGTTCAGAAAAAAAGTTTATTTTCTGTCTAGGTCTCCTAAAAAAAGGTTCTGGAATAGCAAGCTGTTGGCGTAGTTTGTTCGGCACGATTTTTGCAAAGGGCAGCGCAAAAGCGTTCCGAAAAAGAAAGCATCTTTCTTGTCTAGGTCTCTTTTTCCGCAACACTTTTGCGCTCCCATTTGTAAAAAATGATGTAAAAAATTTTGCCTAGTACGGTCGCCATTCTAGAACCGTTACTAACACCTTTTTTTACTACTCCTCATGCAAATACAGATAAGTTACGCAATACACATCAGCATAACTTCCTAACATATGAGTCTTCCGCATAACACATTCCGCAATATGCCAACCGCGATATAATGCTACGCATATGTTCGACCGTTCCCGTTAGAGTATCTTCGGCTTAACTTGTTAGAACGCTTAAGCAAGAAAACCTATCTGAGAAAATAACATTCATGAATGATTAGTTATAATACTGCCAAACAAATAACAATTTCATTCTAGGTAACTGTGGCCACTAAAACTGCAAATGTTAATTTTTCTATTTCAGAATGTATTAGATCGTTCTTGGTGACCCCTGCCTACCAGTGCTTCTGGCGCAAGAGATAGAAGTCCTGTGCAAGCCGCTGAACAGCTATAATGTAGTGCGGAATGGCGTTTCTCTCTTGAGCGCACCGGTTTCTTCTGAGTTTTATATTTCTGTGCATGCTTCTTCAAGGTGTGGCGTGCGCTTCGTTTAATATTTCGTGTGAGGTAAAGTACAGTACTTATTGGCAAAAGGTGTGAGTTCAGGCTGCTGGTTATCGTGTATGTTCACGCTGTTACATCCGACGTGCTGTGTTCCGACGTAACGATGAATGGAGCGCTACCCGACGAAACGCCGCGCTATAGTCGCTCACGTTCTTTAACAAAGGCTTCGAGCACCCAACAAGCAGCGAAAATAGGCAGGTTGAAATTATTTCTAAACGTAACATGGCACAGCGCTGTTTTGTCTGATAATTGTAGGATATGAATACATGCTATCGCAGGTAATGGTGAGTGCTCCAATGATTCTGGAAAAAAAGGTTTCGCATATGTAGCTACATTGTGACTGTGTGTGCTTGCCATACTCGGAATATATTGTCTTTGTTTGGTCATGTATATTGCTTGCATAATTCATGGCGTATAAAAACGAAGTATCTTCTGAAATATCCCTGTTAATGTCATTCGTTCCCATTCTATTTCTGCACATTCTGAAGGAGTGTACAGAAGCAACAGCTCAACAACCTACATTTGTCAACCTTAAGATGCCACTCATTAGCTTAATATAGCTGAGACGAGACCCAAGCTTACAGAAGAAAAATAACTGTTCGCGTAGCAGTCGAAATGCCGGACCCAAAATAAATTAGGACATTCGTACCAAGTAGTACGAGAGCCCAACGTTACGTCTACTACCGGATATACCGTCATACTTTTAAAAACGATTTCTTGACAGAAATTGTCCCCATGACGAACAGATGGAGACGGTTCAAACGCACCACCACTTTCTAGATATGTGGACTTCTGTAGAAGCTTTGCTACGAGTTTACACATAGCTTGTACGAAAGTTCACAGTTCTCAGGTGACAAGTGGGGCGCCTACTCTTGTCGTGCCACACGAAACCCATAACGTCACCAAGGACGAGAACTATTCGCTCCAAAGGTACCACATTTTAGGAAATGAGGAGAAATAGAACTCTTCCGTTTCGTGACCATAACATGACATTTTTGCCAACACAAGTCTGCTCGCGTTACCACCCTCGATCACTGAAGAATTGGCTCGACTTTGCTTGCAATCATTCGATAATAATCACGGGGAATTGCTTTTTAATGCGTTCGCGTAGCGTACTGCGGATGGTTCAAGAGATTCAAACACGCATGTTCCCGGCATTACCCAGGTATGCGAGAAAATGCTCAGGTCTTTCAATACGAAAGACAAACAGGCTGGAGGAGAATAACCAAACGGCAGGGCAAAAGGTTGTACTGTGATCCCATACGCACACAAGTAAGCGCACGGCCAAAGTTGTGCCCATGCATTACGCTGTGGATGCGGTTCTTCCCTCAATCCAGAAGTCAATAAAGACACTTTGTGGAGATATCCTTCTACGAAGCTCGACATGCTAGTGTGGGTGAAGAAAAACCAGACAGACGCAGGTGCCTAGTGTCCGAAAATTGTATTTTTATCCGAGCCCACTGAATCAGGCGGAAGCCTTATTCCGCCGATTCCACTGCTCGCTCACTGTCAACGTGCTGGGCGTGTTCTGGTCGCCTCTGTGACCGGACCATTGTGAAACGTAGTAGTGCGCTACACTAGCGATGTTCAGGACAGCGCCCGACGCTCCTCCATTCCGCAAAGCATAAATGCGCTACGGCAGGACTTGTCGCCTCTTCGACACGACACAGAGGAGGCTCCGGAATCATAAATGCCTCCCCCCCCCCCCCCCCCGCTGCATAGCCGGCTTGCCAAAGCACTTATTTCATAAAGGCTATCGATCATAATGCGATTAGCATTCAAGCTATGTAACCACACACGGTATTTCTGAAGTCACGTTTATTTAACATCTGTAGTGGTCATTCTCAGACTTCCATTGCTTTGTCTATGCGCGAATTTCCCCGCTATCGTCCGACTTTGCCAAGGCATGTATCAGGTCCGACACGAGTGGAATCCATGAACAAAGAACGTTTATTAACAATACGGAATGCGTGTATATAGCACCCTGCATAACAGCCACGTGTGGACCATATCTGTGGCTCGTTCAAGTTGAGATGGCGCATGCGCTCATATGGCAGGCGAGCTTTGGACGACACATCTCCCTGCGGGCGTTTAAACAGCCTGAGTCACTTAAATAAAGTTACTGTCGTAGTGTAGTCGATCAGGTGGTCGTGTCTGCCGTGTTGATCTGCGAAGGGCTTGATGAGGAATGGAATCTTGAGAACTGCGCTGGCTTTGACGGTCCTGGCTATCGGATTGCGCCGGCTGCCCCAAGGCTGGTGTGTTACAAGGGCGCTGGTGGCTTCGATTTTTCAGTGTTCATGCAAGCAGTTCTTGCTCGTTGGGGCTATCACTTTCATCACTTGAGGAGGGCTCACTTTCTGCTGCTTCCTTACGATAATCCTCTCCTGTCCTAAGGAGGTGTTATCGGTCGCGTCCTCTTCTGTAGCTACATCATGCGATCTTGGTGTGGCTGGCCGTAGCACTTATGCCTTGAGAGTCCATGACTTCTCCATGACCGTTACGACTTCTTCTTTCTTGAGAGGTGGTAGGCGTCTCTCACGGGCTTCGGGCTGCTTGTGTTCAATCACGTGAACGCTTGATTGTTGGCTGAAGTCTGCAAGTCTCGTGCGTAGGAGTCTGCCCTGGAGGAATTCGCTCGGTGAGCGACCGTCTTGGGGGGGGGGGGGGGGGTCGAACGGTAGCTAAGCAGCTCAAGACGGAGGTCCTGTTTCGCTTCCGCAGTCTTGTTGATGATTCTCTTTACAATTTGAACGTCTTTCTCAGCAGGACAGTTGGGCTGAGGAAATGTGGGGCTAGAATTCACATGCTGTAAGTCGTATCTAGTAGAAAAAGTGCAAATTCCTGAGACGCAAACTGATGTCCATTATCGCTGCCATAGGATACCATTTATGGAAAAAACAGCACTCAGTTTTTAGATGAAAATACGGTGGTCGCGTCACTTAGTCTTTGGACTTCTTGGACATACGACAAAGCGTCAAGGGCTGTTAGAAATGGCCGAATGGGGTGGCAACGTGCCAGCTTTCAGCCCGCTGCACGTGTTCCAATCCGACCAGAAGGGGCGCACTTCAGAGAACTATGTGAGTCATCATCCTCCTCAAACAGCCCTCGCCCTCCTCCAAAAGGGTGGGTCATCTACGGTGACGTCGAACGGTGACGTCGAACGATGACTGGACGAACGTTTCCGTTCGCTTGGAATCAAGGGGGGACAAGTACTTATAAGCAGAGGTTGTCGGCTGCTAGAGTGTGCTCGTCGTCGGGAGCTGAGTGCTCGTTGTCATGCTAGAAATGTACTAGTGAGCTGTGTGCTCGTAAGCTGTTTGTTGTATGTTAGTCTTGCGGGCTCCGTATGGGAGTCACGCTGGACTGTCAATGTATCTTGTTTTAAATGTAAATCCTGCAAATAAACCCTGCTCGCCTAGTCCTGTCGCTCCAAGCTCCATCCCTACGACTACGACCGCTCCAACTCCTACAACTGAATGGCAGCGGTGAGATCGGCCTACGGCTCGTAAATCGGCCTACGACTCGGGAGACAGCAACGGCAGCTGACGGACGTTGGCACATGGTGATCGACCGGCATCCTGATCAAGTTGGAGGCGACTTGACATTGACCACCTCTTGCAACTGACTGGATACGGCGTGGTAGGACTGGTTATATGGTGCTGCTTCAGTGGGTGAGCGTTTGGTTTTGGCTGTAAGATTTACCAGGCTTCAATTTCTCTGTGTTTTTGATTTGATTCGCAGGGATCTTTTACTTGCATTTTGATTTGCGTGGGTATCGCAGCAGGTATTGTGTGACAGCAGAGCCAAAGCTTTAAGTAGCGACCATGGTCCTAATGTGTTTGACGAGACCTGACCTGTTGTGGTTGTGTGAGGAGCTCGAGGTAGGCGTAGAGAAGGACTTGACGGAATCAGAGATTCGTAAGGCCATTCTGCAAAGTAGGAATGATTTGAAATTAATCGAAAACCTAGGTAACCGAATTCTAAGAAAAAGACAGGAACAGGAATCAATTAAGCAAAAATGCCAAGAGCGCGAGCGAAAACGCCAAGAGCGTGAGCAATAACGGCAGGAGGTTGAAAAAGAAATTGCAGCAGTAATGAAACAGATACAGGATTTGCAGCAGCTAAACGCTGGAAGTGAACAGCGGCTTGAGAAATCTGTAGGCTGGACGCAGCGAAAGGGTGAGGAAGTAGATTGCAGATTTTCGTCGAAATTCGAGAAAAGTAGTAGTACCTGTGAGAGTAGCAGCACGTTCATAGGTGAACTCGAAGTGCTAGCAGCTAACGAAGCCTTAGTGGCAGCAGAGGCCGTTAAAGGCCAGAGTGAGAGCGACGAGGTGCTGTGCCAACAGAGGACTGTAGAGACGGCTAGGCCAGCTGCGAGAAAATTGGCACAGTTACCGCGCGTGTGCGTCGCATCTCATGGTAGCGAGGTCGTTAGCGAGGTACAGAATACTGCGGACTTGACAGACGCGAGCACCCATGTCGTGTCAGATCTCCGTGCCCAAGAGAAGTGCCAGCTGGACGATGCAGTTGAGAGTAGTTCTCGGGATGGCGAGCTCCGTAGCTCACGAGAGAACAACTGCATTGTTCAGGGATCGGCGCTGCTCTCCGCCACTCTAGGTAGCCAAGAGAGGAATGATTTCGTTAAGGATCATTCAGACTGTGCGGGTAAGAGACCGATCCGGGCCGACAAAATGTGTAACGGCCAGCACAAGGCGCGAGATGACGGCATGAAAGAGAGTTCGAGGAGAAAGCGCCGCAGAAAGAAGCGCCGAAAAGATCGGAATGCGGTGGCTAATGTAGCGAAGCCAAAGACGGCGACAGGCGCGAAAAGGCAGGGCGCAGAGAAAAGAAAGGTGCGGTCGTCACGGACGATGTTGACGCATCAAACACGATCGAGCCACCGGTCAAAGGGGGACCGCGAAGCATGTTCTGCACGGACGCGGACAAAGGGCACGGGGCAGTTAAATTCCTCGTCGTTCCGTCGTTCTCTTCGAAGCTCAGCGTGCAGTACGAAGAAGCGCAAGGTGGCAAGACGAGACCAGGTGGGGAGTAGCGACGCGGTCAATCGAGGTCATGATGAAAGCGGGGCGCCAGGACGCAAATTGGCAGGGGACTGTAACGTCTTGGGGGAGCTGATAGTGAGTGAGACCGTTTGTTGTGCCCCGGTTTCAAACCGCTTTCAAACCGCGACCACCTCAAGTACGGCTCAAAAGTGAGTCAGTCGAAAACGTTTAGAACGGGAGGCAAACAGAGCTTCCGTAGAAGTAAAACGTTCTGTATGTTTTATTTTTTGAGCATCGGAAAATTTTCGCGATCTAAGTTTCTTTCAATATGTAAAAGTATGAGCTTTGTTTGTGTTTTGTTAGAGAAGCTCGAGATTTGAAAGACGCGTTTTTTGTAAACATGTAGTATCGCGAGGTGTTCATTAATAAGTATATAGGCTTTCTTTTTTTGTGTGCGTGAGGAACCTGAAGGTCAGGGTTATCGATGAGAGGCCTATCGTAACGCGCGTGTTTTAGTTACCTTCTTTTTTTTATAAGCGTTTTTTTATTTTCTAAGGTTAACCGCGTAGGTTTTCAGTGAGTGCATCATTTGCACTGAGAAGAGCTCTTAGGTCCATTAGCGCATGTCTTGTGTTGACGGAGGGAAGCAGAAGATTTATGACTGGGTCGCTCGTGTGTGTTAAGGGCAGCCGTATTCTGACTTCTTTAGTAAGCGTGCGTAGAACGAGTTATTGGCAGACGCATTTTTTAAGGGTTCTGTGGTGTGCGTGAGTTACGCAAGGTAGTTGTTCGTTTAAGGAACGTGTCCAATATGGACCAGAGGAACAAATGTGAGTCAGCGTGATGGAAACTTTGTATGATGCGAGCACGTGTTCGGAATAGGGACCACAAAGTTAGCGCGTTTGTGATGACGTACCTGTGGAGGTGGCTAGACGGTTCGGTGGCAACAGTACATGAGATAAGTACGCCAGCTCAGGAATGTGTTACTCGGCGCGCCACCCGGGACAAAGCAGTTCTACGAAGCCCTCTGACGTCGGCTCCGACCTTTTTCACCTGTGTGTATGTGCGGCACGTGTATGTGAGTCATCATCCTCCTGCAACAGCCCTCGCGCTCCTCCAAAAGGGCGGGTCATCTACGGTGACGTCGAACGATGACTGGACGAACGTTTCCATTCGCTTGGAATCAAGGGGGGGACAAGTGCTTATAAGCAGCGGTTGTCGGCTGCTAGAGTGTGCTCGTCGTCGGGAGCTGAGTGCTCGTTGTCATGCTAGAAATGTACTAGTGAGCTGTGTGCTCGTAAGCTGTTTGCTGTATGTTAGTCTTGCGGGCTCCATATGGGAGTCACGCTGGACTGTCAATGTATCTTGTTTTAAATGTAAATCCTGCAAATAAATCCTGCTCGCCTAGTCCTGTCGCCCCAAGCTCCATCCCTACGACTACGACCGCTCCAACTCCTGCAGGGCACCTAAGTATTGACTTCCACCTTGCTGGAAGATGTTGACTCAAACTCTGTACCATACACACGGCGGTACAGGTCTTAAAACTAGCGGTTCACTTTGCTGTGCGTAAGCGAACTTGCGGCAAGCTGCACAGCTTCGTAGCATCATCTCGATGTCCGCGTTGAGTCCTGGCCAGAAAACCAAACGTCTAGCTCTTGCCTTGGACTTAGTCATACCTTAGTGCCCTTCACGAATGCGTTCGAGCATTGCTGGCCTCAATGACTTTGGGATTACTAATTTGCATCCCTTAAATAGAATGCCCTGTACGAGTGTCAACTCGGATGCGAACGGTTTCAATTTGCCTTCGAGCCTTCCCATGCCACTCAGGTTGTTAACAGCTTGCAACACAACATCCACATTGGATTCAGGGGTATCCCCCGCGGTAGTGGGTGACGCCCTTGACAGCATGTCGGCCAGGAGCAGCTGGTTGCCTGGCACAAAATGAAGGCCAAAGTCGTGTGCGAAAACGCAGAAAAAAGCGCTGACGGCATGTCACCAATGGCTTTTGTCGAGATGGCGATGAACGGACGGTGGTCAGTTTCAATAAGAATCTTGCGACTATATACAGAACAATGAAACTTTTCGCAGCCATATGTAATGCCCATCGCTTCATTCTCGATCTGCGAATATCTTTGTTCCGTCGCAGGGATAGCGAGGGATGCGTAGGCAACTGGCCGCCAAGTGCCGCCGTGACGCTTTAAAAGCGCTGTTCCTAGCCCGCATATAGAAGCATCTGCCGATGATGAAAAACGTTTATTTTCTCTATTTTGCAGTGATTTTTGCGGCTTCAGATGGAGTCTTCCATCTTCTCTCCAGGGTCGGTTCCCCTAGTCCAGGGCTCCGCTGAGGGTAGCTGCCCTGCGTGCACGCCTTACTAGTCCTTGTTGGACTTTCAGGATGTCGCTGGATAGCATCCTCTCCCACTGTTCCGCACTCGGGTTTTTTATTATGGCTAGCCCATCTATTTTCTGGCAAGCCCATGTGGTATGGTATAGGGTTGGTTTGTCTCCACACCATGGGCACTTGCTCTCGTACTGCGTGGGGTAGATCTTACTTAGCATGTTTAGGCACGGGAATGTTCCCGTTTGTAGCTGCCGCCATGCTACGGCGTCTTCTCTATTTAGTTGTTTGTGAGGGGGCGGGTATTTTCGTCTGATGCCTCTGTAGTAGTTTAATATCTCTGAATAGCTTTGGGCTACCGGCTCGGGTTCCTCAGCGGGGTCGGGATTGTTGGATGCTCGGTTTGTTGCGTGCCCTCGAGCTATCCTATCCGCCTCCTGATTTCCCGTAATGTCGGTATGTCCCGGCACCCAAACTATCGTGTGTTTGGCCTGGTTGTTGACGGTGTTGCCACTTGAGCGGAGGATGCGGAGCGCGCTGTGGCTGATTCTGCCGTTTAGGTAGTTGCGGCATGCTGCCGAGATTCTTCTCTCTATCGACGGGTCTAAGATGGCGAGCAGCGGTGGCTTGCTCAAATGCTCGCAAATAACTGCCCACAAGCGACTATGCTGCTCAGTCCATTCAAAAATGATGTCTTTCTTTGGAAGACTGCGCAGCTGGTTCGTTTTATCGGCCAGGTTAGGTGTGAACTTGCCGAATTAGCCACCCCCTGACACCTAGCACCTGGTGTACTGCCGCCTTGTCAACCGGGTGAGGCATATTGCCCAGTGATATGCTCAGCCATCGCCTGCTCCATTTTTTTCAATGCCAGCCAGATGCAACCTATCGAACCATTCACCACCATCTTCTATCGTCCTTTCCTACTCTCACCCGCCGGCTAGCGTTCGCGCCTGCTTTGCGGTCGCCGGGGGGAGTACCAAAGCCCCCTGAATAAAACCGACGGTAGCGACGTACTTTTATCTTGCTGTCGCGGCTGCTGCAAGGAGCATGCGAGGAGGCAGAAGAGAGACAGAGATTCTTGGTTGGGGAAGTAAAAAATTGGGGTAAAGTGCAGCGCAGTAACTGTCTCTCAGTTGAGGACACCTCAACCGCGCTGCACAAGAGGGAGAGGGAATTTAAAGAGGGGTGAAAGAGACGCGGCGGCGGCTAGAACGGCGTCCGCGGGCAAGTTGGTGACCTTCGCTTATATGGCGCGGTGATGCGCCTAGTCATGATGAAGCAGTGCTTCCTGCGCGGCGAGAGCCGCGTCACACATTTGTCGTACGTTGCCGTCGATAGCTGGGCACTGGACAAGGAGGGACGGAGTGCAGCCGCGAGAGCGGCTATCAAAGCGTCCCTGGGGTCGCTGCGGAGCGGTTGAAGCAGTTGAAGGGCCGAGTGATGGCTCAGCCCCGGCTGTCTGGATGTTGCGGCCGCGCAGGGCGTCACTGTAAGATCGGCCCTGTGGGGTGCGAGATGTGGACGGAGCGGCTGTATGCGGCTCGGTCGATGCGGCGCCGGCCAGCTCTAACGCTTTCTTGCGCGAAAGGGGCCGCTCGGACGATGACAGCAACACGGCCGCCTTTCTCTTGCGCTGCCACTCTTGGCAGCTCGGCTCAGTCGTCGAGTGACGGCCGCCGCAATTAATGCACCGTTGCTTCTCTGCGGGGCAGTCTCCAGTGGCATGCGACTCACCGCAGCGGAGGAAGCGGGCGTCGCGGAAACAGGTGGCGCCGACATGGCCGAAAACGCCGCAGCGGTCGCATGGAGTGGTCGGGGCAGACGAGCACGAACGGCGCGCAGCTGTTTGAATAGCCGCACGTTTGTAGGTACGACGCTCCCGACGAAGGTTACGGTGACGCTTGTGCCACTCCGTGAGCAAGAAAGCACCGCGACGGGGACTTCAAGGTTGTCGCGGACTGTGCGGGCGTCGAAAGAAGGGTCGACCCCATGAATGATGCCCACACAGGAGTTGTTGTGTAGCGCCTTGGGGCGCAGCGCGACGTCACCGATGTCGCACACTTCGAGGAGGGGCGCCAAGTCGGCACCGCACGTCACGTCAGCAGCCATTACATTCCGGCGGAAATTGACGCGGACGCGTCTCACGCCGGGTACGGTGGACAGCTGGGCGGCGATACGGTCCCGCGAGAGGGCCAGAAAAGTGGCCCTGCGCTCCATGGGTAGGTAGAGAACCGTCAGGTTCGTATCAAGAGCGACACGGCCGTCAACGGCTGGGGTGTACGGCTCGAAGTCGACGAACCGTCGGTAACGGCGTCTCCTTCGTGCGGCTTGTTTTGGCTGTACCGCTGCCGGCTGGCAGGCTTGGGCGTCCTCGGCGGCCGCGAGCAGCAGCGGAGGTTTCTCTGGTTGAGCTCCCCTGTTCCCTCAGCAGCTGGGGCAGGGGTGGGCGCTCTCCGCCGGCTCTCGTTGGACGAGGGGCCGTCAGCTGGGTCGTCGTCATCGACGGGAGCAGCCACTGCCGCCGAGTGCGAGCCCTCCTCCGGCGCAGGTGCGGGGGGCTCGATGTTGGCGAGCGGGGGCTACGAGCAGGCCGCCGGCGACGACAGTGATGGAGAATCCAGCCGGACAGGACTTGCCTCGGGCGAGGTGGTCGCGTTCGTGCGGGAGGACGTAGTGTCGGCGCCAATCATGCTTGCGGTTGGCAAGAAGGTGCCGGCACTCTCGTCGGTGTCGCCGGTCGACGGGCAGCTGGCACCGTCGTCGGTGGAGGCAGCCGAAGTGGGGGCCTCTGCGGTGGTGTCCGTTGAAGCGGACGGTGCGGCGTGGTGGCCACTGGGAGCAGTCTTCGGCGCATCAAAGGGAAATGCGCGGAAGGGAGTGTCCAGGCCAGATGGAGCGCGCACGGACGGCGTCGCACTCCCTTGCGAAGGCGGGCATGACGGCGTGGAGCTCGCCGAGTCAGCCGACAGTGCACGCAGCGTACGTGCTTTCAGCCCGCGCTTCCATCGCAACGCAGGAGGCGATCTGCCGGTGCGTGGTTGCTGTACACGCGGCTGGTGCTGCCGGGCTCGTCGGTGCTCCGAGTCGTCGTTGAAGACAGCAACTGACTTCTTCGGCCTCTTCCGATGCTGCTTCTTCGGAGGGTGACCTATGAGATGGGGCCTCCATGCGGTAGCGTGGCTCAGGAGATCGTGCCAGCTGCCGTGCGAGCCCTGAAAAGGGCTGCGCTCATAAGCGCGGTCGAAGGCGGAGACGTGCGCGCGCGAGAGGTGGCGGGCGAGCCGTAGTCGTCGGAGCGAGGGGCGATGCGAGCGCTCGCTTCGAGTGTCCGGGAACGTCTAGGCAGAAGAGAAGGTCTGCGTCTCCGAATTGGTTGAGCGTCGTCACGTGGTATTTTTCGCGCCCTTTTCTCTAATTTTTCTCCTTTTCGATGTTTCAGCGCAGTCGCCACCGTGACAGTTGGCTGTCCAGTTTCCGCGGAGAGGCATTCGCAAGGGATTGCGGATGTTTTGGCTAAGTTTCGAGGCTAACCACGTCATTGAAGAACTAAGCTTTTGTTTTGTTTTATGTGAGGGATTGATTTTAAGAGTACTGAAGGTGTCAACGTGAACGTACGGAACTTTTTTCTTTGTTGACGGTTACGGAGCTCAGGCATGGGCAAGCTTGTGCGCGGTTGCTATTCTCGGTGCTCCGTTAGATTTGTTTTCCTTATTGTGCTATAGACAACAGGTGAATAATGCTATGGAGTGAATAGGCTGTGCTCTGTCATTTATCGTGCTGGTCCTTTTGCGCCTCGGACTTGTTCGAACGTTTGTGATCGAACTCATCAGGGAACCTCCATGCTGCCAGTGATCTGCTCCCACGACCGCGCTCTCGAGCGTAGCCCTTTTTAGGGCTCCCAAGGGAGCAGACACAGTAGGAGGCTCCAGCGTCCAGGGCTATCTTCCACTGCACTGAGGATGTCAGATTCCGACAACCCTGTGCAGGGGCCCCGCGGCCTCACCTCAGCGCACTCGCCGGCGCTCAAGCTGCTTCTCGCGGAAGCAAGACGCCAGTTTTGCACCACTACCGCGAACGAGGAACAGCCTGCCGAGGCTGCTGCCCCATCCCCGAGGTTCCTGCGGTCGGGAACTGGCAGGGACACTGCACCAGCGGCAACACAACGTCGACGACGCGGCGGTGCTGCCCCTGACAACGAGGACGACGGCGGAGACACCACCGGCACCGAGAGCGACGACGACACTGCCAGCTCGCGCCGCTCCAGCAGCTGCCCGCCTTCCTGCTCTTACTCGTCGGCCGACGACAGCAGCAGCGAGCACAGCCAGCTGACCCTGGCCACGCAGTCAGCGTCAAGCTGTGCACCATCGCCTAGCCCACTAGGAGAGAGCGCCGGCGACTCCGCTGAAGCCGAGCGAAGCGTCCACACCGTCGCGGCCGAGCCTACAAGCGCGCCGGACGGGCACCCGGCACCCCACCTCGATCGCATCGTAGCCGAGGCGAGCACGCACGCTGCGGCGAACGATGCACGGGAGAGCAGCCCCAACACGCATGCGCCGACCAACAGCGCCACTGCGAATGCGCGAGACGAAGCACCAGCCCCGCAGCCTCTTCTCCCCGGCGCGAAGCAGCCGGGGAAGAAGAAAAAAAAAAACAGCAGGCGCAAGCGCAGCAATATGCGCTCGCTAGCGATCACCACCGTCGCTACCACTGGCGTACCTTCAAGCGCCCCTGCAGCGCCGCAAGACAGCGCACCGGCTGCGGAAGGACGAGGAAGCGTCCTCTACAGGCCCTTGGCAAAGAGGGCTAACTTCCTCGCAACATCGTGTGACGCGGTTCCAGCCTTTCTTGCCGGAGTCCCAGGGACGCATCGGGTGCGGCCCAACCTTCGACGAAACGTCGTGGCCGTCGACGCGCTGCCTGGCACGGACCTCTCGGCGCTGCTCGCCATACGTGTGATATGCGACGTGCCCGTCAAGGCGAAGGCACTCATCGCCGACTCTTGCACGGGCACCCGGCGATCGATGGGCCTTCCATCCTTGAGGGGCTCGAGCCCCGGTTGCCCGTACTCACCGTCACCTGGAGCGGAGCCGTGGCAACCCTCCGATTTGCTGGCAACGACGTGCCGGAGGAGGTTCACCTCTTCAGACAGCGCCGCATTGTACGCCCGCAGCTACCACGGCCGTTGCAGTGCAGTCGATGTGGGTTCTTCGGACACGCCACAGCGACCTGCTCCCGCGACCCACGCTGTCTCCAGTGCGCAGGGTCGCACCCGACGAGCTCCTGCACGTCAAAGCGGACCCGCTGCATTAACTGCCGGGGCCCGCACTCGTCAGCAGAGCCACGCTGCTCCAACTGGCAGCTCGAGCGACTGGTGGCAAGCATACTCGCGAGAACCGTTCCGCGCATCACGCGCCGCCAAGCCTTGGTTCTCGCGAGGAGCAGTGCCCCTGCAGCGCGGAACCAGCAGCGTGCCACCACCACCACAGGACAGCGTGCCCCCGAGCCACGACCGTCGCAGTCGGTTCAGCCGGGTCGCTCATTCCGCGACGTGCTGACCCGCAACACAGCGCCCCAGCCAGTCGCCGGGAGCAGCCCCGCCCAGCCCCGCAGCACGAGAACACCCGATGCACGTGACCCCATCATAACGACGCTCGCGTCGGCATTGCGTGCACTATTGGAATCGGTGCCTGCCGACTCACCAGCGCGCCACATGTGTGTGGCAGCTCTGGAAATGCATCACGCCCTGATCCAGCATGGTTAGCACACCAGTGGAGCAACGGCCGCGCATCGTTCAATGGAACGTTCGTTCGATGCGCCGCCGTCATCCAGAGCTGGCAGATGGGGCTCTTTCGGACGGATGCGACGTGCTTGCTTTGCAAGAAACCAACGTCCGCCCGGGAGAGCTCAGTCTGCCAGGCTTCGTCTGCTACCACAGGGCTACTAGCTGCGAGCAGGCGTCATGCACGGCCATCTGTGTACCGATTCCGCTCACCCGGCTGGGCGATCTCGCGCGTCACTTTACGTACGCGCTGGGCTCCCTCAGGCCGTGGTGAGTGTGGACGATTTGCCGTGCACGGGCGTCGAGTGCGTGGCGGTGACCGTACTAGTCGGAACAACCGACACGTGCGTCGCGAGTGTTCACGCGTGCTGCGGCGACCGCTGGTACAAGGAGCTGATCGTCCGGCTGTCGCAACGTGTGCGCGGCGACTTTGTGATGTGCGAAGATTTTAATTCCCACAACACCGCGTGGGGATCGAGCCATACTGACAGCAGTGGCCGGGACCTGCTTGACGTCATCCAACGGGCGGGTCTGCTCATAGCCAACACGGGCTGTATTACTTTCGCTCGTCGTGGCTGCGAGGGAAGTGTGTTGGACCTCTCAGTAGTGTCGGAGCGCTGCCATTACGTCTGGCGCCGCAGCCCCGACATGCGAGGATCCGACCACTACCCAATCCACCTCGAGCCCCGCCGTGCCGCCCACCTGCCGACGCGCGCGTACAGTGTAGTGAATTGGCCGCGATTCTGGGAACTGTGTGCTACAGTGCCAGTCTCAGAGTGCGGCCTGTTTTTCGAACACATCGCACGGTGCGCGCGTTCCGCGTCAACTCAATTCAATTCTTTATTCAACATCGTCATGAGGATGTTGGGTGCATCGACAAAAAGCCAGAAGAAAGGCTTGACAGAGGTCGACGCACCCTACAATGACTTGGCAACAGTATCGCAGTATATCATACAGCATGTGTAAAGCATTCGCAATAACAACATTGACACAAATGAAACGGTATTTGAACATTACAGGCAAAAACAAAAGCAAGCACAAAGCACTATGACATAAGTGTCAGCAGTACATAAATTAACATCAATTCACAGCGCGTTATTTAACGTCTGTGGAAGAATGTAGCTAAGCATTTGGCGACCATAATTCGTTCGCGTTTTAGGCACAAACCACGTGAAGCCAGTGCGGGTAGCATACTTAAGTTCCTTGCATTTCAAGATTGCCAGGTCTAAGATGAATGTATTATTCTGTCTTATACTTGTGTTATATCGCCTTAACAGTAAATTTTCATGCAGTTGGGGAAGGGGGGTGATGCCAAGTGACGCAAAGATCGGTGCGGTATGTTCAAATCTCGAAGCATTAACAATATTTCGAACAATTCTCTTCTGAAGCATGTGCAGCCGTCTGATATTGGTAAATGACGTGGTGCCCCAGACCAAGATACAGTAATTAACGACTGAAGAAAACAGTGCATTGTACAGCATTTGCTTAACACGTACGCTTAGGTAGGAAATATCGCAGTCGGGACACGATACCAACAACCTTTGACAACTTGCCCCTGACCATTTCAACGTGATCGTCCCACGATAAATTTTCGTTAAAGAAAACACCCAGACTTTTGACCACGGGAACTATTTGAATGGACGACGAACCAATTTCTAAGCAGATCTGTGGAGTAGAAGCAATCTTGTTACGAGGCCTAAATAATACAGCTTTACTTTTTTTGTGTTTATGATTAGCGAGTTCGATTCAGACCATTCATGAAGTTGGCGCAGACACTCTGTAGCTTGCTGTTCAAGATCTCGTACATGTGCTGCTCGGAAGAACAGAGTGGTATCATCTGCGTAGATCACAAATGTTGGGATCTTGCTTAAGCAGACTATGTCGTTGACATAAAGGAGGAAAAGCAGAGGTCCCAGAACACTTCCCTGGGGAACGCCAGAAGAAATATGTTTAACATCTGATAGTGCGTTGTTTACTGTTACTTGTTGGACGCGAGAATTGAGGTAGGATCTAATTATGTCAAGACATTTTCCGCGAAAACCATAGTGTTCGAGTTTGGCTAACATTGTTTGGTGATTGATGCGGTCAAATGCTTTCGAGAAATCGATGAAAATACCAAGAGTGAAAAGCTTTTGCTCAAAGGATTCTAAGATTAGTTCTTTTTGGGTTAGAAGTGCAGTCTCTGTCGAAAAGTTCTTCCTAAAACCATGCTGGCTTGGCGTTAGTATATTAAATTTCCCACAGAAACTAGACATTCGCGTATACAGTATCTTTTCAAAACACTTTGAGAAAATCGGAAGAATAGAAATCGGGCGGTAGTTTGATAGGTCGTTTTTGTCTCCACCTTTATGAACAACGGTCACTTTAGCAATCTGCATTCGTTTAGGGAACACTGCATGTTCGAGGCAACAATTAAAAATATGTTCTAGGACTGGGCTTACTATATCGGCTACATATTTTACTGGCTGAATCTTAAGGTCATCTATGTCCCGTGAGCTACTGTAGCGGAGGGTCAAGAGGCAAGCTTCGATTTCGCTGGTGTCTGTTGGCATCAAGAATGCAGTGGAAGGAACTCGCGAGTCAAGGCATTTGACATTCGGGGGGGCGCTATTGCTATCTGCCAAAGACACGAAAAAATCATTAAATTTTTCGGCTAATAATTTTCCACCCAGTGGTATGTTGTCTACTAAGACTTCAAGCATGCCGCTGGCATGTGCACCTCGATTCAAAATTTCATTTATTGTTTTCCATACAAGGTCACTCCTTTTTAACACGTCTGGGTTGAATAACTTTTCTATATACTCTTCTTTTGCTCGGCGTAGAAAAGACGTCACTTTGTTTCTATACGTCTTAAAACGCGCCAGGTCATCCTGTGATCTGCTTTTGATGAAGCGGTTATAAAGATTGTTTTTTTGTTTTATCATTTGAAGACATTCGGCGCTTATCCAAGGTTTACGAGCCTTACGAGGTTTCTTAAGCGTCTCAAGTGGAAAACTTTGCGCATAAACAGACTTAAATGTGGTAATGAAGGCATTATAAGCGTCCTCTGGATCGCTTTCACGGAGCACAGTACTCCAGTTCACACCTGCAAGTGCTGACCGAAAAGAATTCATTGTGTTTTGGTTTATGCGCCGGTATAATACCGCAGGAAGCATGCGTTGTTTTTGAGGAGCTAAAGAATCTACAAACAAGAATATGGGCAGATGATCACTTATTTGGACATTAATGACTCCTGAGTGAAGACAGTCAACTCGACAGTTAGTAATGAAGACATCAATTGCCGTCGCTGTCTCTAGCCGTGTCGGTTTATTTATGAGATTAGTGAATCCATTGCTGTGTAATATGCAGTCGACTTCATATTTACGCGCAGAAGAAGATAAGAAATCAATATTAAGATCACCACCCAGAACTAGATTAAGGTTGTTTTCTGTGATCCACTGCAGATATTCATCAAGAAAGCGACCAAAATTCGAAACGCTACCTCTGGGTGGTCTGTATATAACAGAAAACACGTTTCTTCCGCTTTGCAATGACAGAATTTCGTAGTCCTCGTGGGTTATAGTGAAGTCGACAAGAATATTGCATTTGAACGTCTTTTCGGTTGCTATCATGACGCCACCACCTCGTTTATCAGTACGATTCTGCACATATGTATTGTAGCCGGGTAGGTGCATAACATCGCTACTGCTTTGATACCAGGTTTCAGTAATCATTATTACGTTGAAATGGAAGCTCAGTGTACAGAGAAATGCTTCTAGCTCATCACCTTTATTGCACAAGGATTGCGCATTAACATGAAAAAAGAACTCGCTGTGTTGTGCCGGCCGGGACGCCCGTGCCCGACATGAAACAGTTGAACGCCCGCGCTGCGCGTCGCAGAGCTGAACGGATAGCACTGCGCTCGGGCAAACGTGAGCATTGGACGATATACAACCGGCTGGACGCGGTATGCCGTCGCCACGCGAAGCAGCGCCGCAACGCCAGCTGGTCCAGCCTCTGCTCGTCACTGGGAAGGGCGAGCGTCCGTTCGAGCCCGTGGCGCATCCTTGGGGCGATCCTGCGGCCCCGCGTGCCGCGCTGCCCCGCCCTCTCCATCGCCGTGGCACGCGGCATCACCAACGGACAGCTGGCCGAGCTGCTCGCATACCTTCTGCCCGCCGCCCACCATCCGTGCACCGGCGCCGTACGTCCTGCAGCCGCAACCGCATCCGAGGCGTGAGCTGCTTGCCCCGGAGCGGTACTTCCCAACGGCCGGGATCCTCGAGGACATCAGGGCGCTGTGCGAGACTGACTTCACTATCGGTGAGCTTCGCACAGTGCTCGCGTCGAGGAAGCGCCGTTCAGCACCGGGTTCCGATGGCGTCACGTATCAGATGCTTCGGAACCTGGACGGTGACCAGCTCCTGCTGCTGCTCGACGCCTACAACGACGTCTGGCGGACCGGCAGCATCCCGGGCGACTGGAACGAGGCGGTGGTCATCCCGCTGCTCAAGGCTGGCAAGGCAGCCAGTAACCCTGCCTCGTACCGGCCCGTTTCGCTCACCTCCGCTGCAGGCAAAGTGCTCGAGGCCATGGCGCTTCGGCGGCTCGAGTGGATTACTGCGGTACTCGACACCTTTGCGGCAGAGCAGAGCGGCTTCCGGCGACTCCGGGCCACAGCGGACTGCCTGGCGGACGTGAGCGCCACGCTGGAGACAGCGAAGCGCCGGGGCGAGGCAGGCTACCTCATCCTCCACGACGTCGAGAGCGCCTTCGACCGTCTGCCACACGCCACCATCCTGGACGCACTCGATGCGCTTGGAGTGTGCGGACGAATGCGGACCTACGTTGCGGCGTTCCTCGGCGGCCGGACGATGCGGGTGCGCGTGGGGGGGAGCGTACAGTCGGCCGCGTGCGGTTGTGACAGGAGTGCCGCAGGGCAGTGTGCTTAGCCCATTCCTGTTTAACCTCGCGCTGGCACGCATCCCCGACTACATTCCCCAGTTCCCGAAGCACGAGGTTCGCGTCGCGGTGTACGCGGACGACATTGCGTTGTTCGCGAGCGGCCCCACCAGTGTCGGCTATGTGGTGCGTGCGTGTGTGCAGCGCGTGCTGGATGGGGTCGACGCCTACATCAGCGGCATCGGCCTCACCCTCTCGGCAGCCAAGACCAAGGTGCTCATCGTGCACTGTTAAGAATGGCGAGCTGCAAGGCAAAATTGCCACCCAATTACGACTGGGGGACAAGACGCGCATCCCCCACTCTCCGTCGCTGCAGCTAGGCTGCGTTCGAAGAAGCGGGCTTTGTGCTGAAAACCGCCTCCATCCACCAGCCCCATCGCCGTTGTGACGAAACGGGTTCGACGGACGAACAAGCAAGCAAGCTGAGCAAGCTGCCGCGGGAAAGCCGTTTTATGTCGCTTCCCATGCGCCGGCCGGCACGCAGGACAACGAGCTACCCAGAATGTCTCCGAGGTCCCGGAACGGCGCCCCTCTGACGTCGGCTCCAGACCTTCGCACCTGTGTGTTTGCGTGTGGGTGGGCGTAAACTGTTCTGCGGAACGGCGCCCCTCTGTCGCCGGCGCCGGGCATCAGAATGTGTGTGCCGATGTGTACGTAAACTGTTCTGCGGGGCGGCGGCAAGTTGACAATGAGTAAACGAACGTTCGCGTCACCTTGTATCGCCGGCGGACCGAGTGTTTAAAAACGGCTGTTGTGCGGATGCTCGACACACTTTCTCTTGAGCAGTCATGTTGGACTGACACTCTTTTTCTCAAGCAGTCATGTTACACTGATTTAAATACTGTAAATAAACCCATTTTCCTCGTTCTCGATGAGAAGCAGTCCTTCCCTTCATCAACGTCCTCAGCGTGGATAAGTTGGACGACGGCATGGGCCAGCTACCTTCGAATTCATGCCGGACTCCAATCTTGGCAACGGATCTCGAGCGATGGGATTGAGCCCCCAATCCTGACAACTGGCTGGCAGCGGTGGGATGGACTTTGCGACATGGTGTTGTATCTGCGGTGAGTGCTTGATTCTTGCTTTGACTCTAGGCTTCATTTTGTGGTTGTTCTGTTTAGAACTGTAGGGAAGCTAGATTGTTGTGTGTTAGCTAGGTTGTGTTTTCCTAGCTAGATCTAGAGAGCAGACTCAAGGCAGTAAAGCAGCAATCATGGAGTTAAGGACACTGCTGAGAGACGAATTGTTGATTGTGGGTGAGGAACTTGGCCTAGATGTGCGCAAGGAAATGCTAAAATCAGAATTATTGGAGCTAATTTCCGAAAAGGCCAGTGAGGAAGAAATTGAAATGGGGTTTGAACTTCTGAAAAAGAGAGAAGAGAGAGAGGAACGCGAGTTAAGAAAAATGCAACTTGAACTTGAAACCAAACGTTTGGAGTTGTCTCAAGGGAGTGATCTGGGACGATCAAGTGAGGCAGAATCGTACCGCATGGACAGGCTATTAAAACCATATGAGGTCGGGACCGACATAGGCTTGTTCCTAAGCAATTTTGAAAGGACTTGCGAAAAGATGAACTTCGGCCCGAGTACATGGCCACAGCGGTTGCTGTCTATGTTGCCGTGTGAGGCGGCGGAGGTAATCGCCAGACTGAGTGCACAGGATGCATCTGATTATGCAAAAGTTGAGGCTAGTCTCCTGAAGAAATACCGCCTTTCAGCCGAAGCTTTTCAGCAAAGGTTTAGGAGCACAGGCAAGAAAGATAGCGAGGGCTATCCGGAGTTTGCATATAGCTTAAAGGCCAACCTAGTCGAGTGGCTTAAAAGCGCGGAAGCGTACGACAGCAGAGACATGATCATTGAATGCATGTGTCTAGAGCAGTTTTACAAAACCATCCCCCAAGCCGTGAAGCTGTGGGTGCAAGACAGAGGTAATGTAAACACTGTGGAAAGGGCGGCTGATTTAGCCGAAGAGTACGCAACCCGTAGAAAGTTGAACGCCGAGGAGGGAAACTGGGACGGTCGAAATGGACCGCGGAAACCATTTCCGTTCAAAAAGGGTGCGCAGACTAGACGATCGGAGCCTGTAGACATGGCGGAAAAGCCCGCAGGAAAGAGCGAGGAGAAACTTAGCGGAGAAACCGCAAAAAAGGAACAGAAAAGAAAATTCGAATCTTTTAGACCAATTCGCTGTTACAAATGCCACAAACTGGGACATATAGCTGTAAACTGCGAGAAGCCTAGCGTAGTTTTCTCCTACGTGGAGGAAAAAGATGAGAAAATGGAACTTTAAGTCCACATCTTCACGACCTGCAAGTTAATGGAAAACCATGCCGAGTGCTAAGAGACAGTGCCGCCACGATGGACATTGTCCATCCATCTTACGTGACGGTAGATGACTTCACCGGAGAAGTAGCATGGATAAAACAGGTTGTGGAAGAACACAGCGTGTGTCTGCCCATGGCCAAAGTCAAAATCAATGGACCATTCGGGGAGCTAGAGACTGAGGCTGCAGTTTCCAAATTTTTGTCACTGCAGTATCCTTACATCTTTTCGAATCGTTCGAATCAGTTACTGTGTGACAAAGGGCTCAAACTGGGAGAGGGCATAGTACAAGCATTGACCCGAGGCCAAGCTCGTAAGATCGCGGCGCTTTCGGCTGAAAATGCTCAAGCTCCTCCAGCGGAAGCAGAAAAGGGGATAACTTCAATACCCGAATCCGAGCTAGGCCCGAGGGACAAAAGAACAGTTGAGGAGAGTCTGCCAGCTGACCAGCTCAATGAGAGCGTAGCACTTGAGTGTCAAAGTTCTAGCCTGCAGGAAGAGCAAGCTGACGCACTCACAAGCGAGACAGGGTCGTTATTATCACCGGCCTCAAAGAACTTTGATCAGCTCTTACGTGTGGATAAAGAGTCACTGGCAGCTGAGCAAAAGAATGATGAGAGCTTAGCTAAATTACATGACACAGCTAAAGAAGGCATTGCTAGGCGCAATGAGACGATACATGAGAGAGGAGGTTTGTTGTATCGGCACTACAGAGATCGAAAGGGTAGGATTTTAGATCAGTTAGTCGTACCTACTAAGTATAGGGAGGACCTTTCGAGTCTCTGTCATGGAAATGGGTGGTCCGGCCACCTAGGCATAAACAAATCAAAGGAAAGATTGCTTATGGAATACTACTGGCCTGGCTGTTTCAAAGACGTAGAAAACTTTGTAAGATCATGCGACGCCTGCCAGCGTTCTGGTAAACCAGGAGAGACATGGAAAGCTCCACTGAAGGTAGTGCCCTTAATAACAGAGCCTTTCAGACGACTTGTAATAGACACGGTAGGGCCTCTTCCAAAAACAAAATCGGGCTACCGGTACTTGTTTACCATGCTGTGTCCGGCTACCAAGTTTCCAGAAGCAATCCCTTTGAGAGAGCTCAGTTCCACCGAAGTAGTAGACGCGCTTTTAACAGTGTTTGCACGAGTTGGGTTTCCAGCCGAAATTCAGGCAGCTCAAGGGTCAATATTCACGAGCGCACTGACTTCCACATTCTTGCAAAAGTGCGGGGTAAAGTTAATACACAGTTCTGTCTATCACCCTCAGTCAAGCAGTGTGGAGAGGTGGCATTCGGTGCTTAAGCGAGTTTTGCGTGCGCTCTGTTACGAGCATAAGGAGGACTGGGAGAACTGTCTGCCGGCAACTTTGTTTGCTTTGCGAACGGTTCCACATGAAGCGACAGGGTTCTCCCCAGCAGAACTAGTGTATGGGAGGACACTCCGTTCTCCACTGAGAATGTTAAGAGAGATGTGGGAGGAAAGAGGGGAGAGTCCAACAGTGGTTGAATACGTGCTAAATTTACTGGAACGGCTAAGCGCAACCCAAGAACTAGTCGGAAAGAACATGGGAGTAGCTCAAAAGAACGCCAAATTCTATTACGACAAGAATGCGAGGCTTCGTACGTTTAACGCCGGAGACCCGGTAATGATCCTCAAACCTTCAAGAAAGAACAAGCTTGAAGTTCACTGGGACGGGCCCGTTAAAGTGTTGCACAAACTTTCAGATACTAACTATGCTTTGAGAATGCCCGGTCTCAGGAAGGAAGTGAGGATATATCACTGTAATTTGATGAAGCCGTATGTAGAGCGGAACGGAGTCGTTAACTATACCATCAAAGAGCCGGATGGCATCAGTACCAAGTTTAAGGAGTATAGGGCGACCTCCAACTCTGAAATCGGTCTAGAAGAAGCAGTCGAGCACTCGGTAAGCTCGCACGCTCTAAGACCCGAGCAGCTAGATGAGCTAAAAGAGGTGTTAGGGGAATATCTCGACAGATTCAGCGATCGGCCGGGTAGAACCGAACTGATAACGCATGAAATTGAGCTGACATCAACCGAACCAGTAAGATCAAAGCCTTACAGGGTGTCTCCAAGACAGAGAGAGATTATGGAGGCAGAGGTACAGCGCATGCTAGAGTTGGGAGTTATTAAGCCCGCTGAGAGTGACTACACGTCACCGCTAATACTGGTAGAAACCCCTAACAAGGACCCTCGTCCGTGTGTTGACTACAGGAAGTTAAATGCCATCACTTGGGATCAGCTCTACCCGATACCCAACATTGAGGAACGAATTGAAAGAGTTAGCGCTGCTAAATACATTTCCACTATAGATCTCGTGCGGGGGTACTGGCAAGTTCCCCTTTCAGAAAGTGCCAGCCGCTATGCCGCATTCATCTCGCCTGTAGTCACTTTTCGCCCCCTCGCACTCAGCTTCGGGCTGAAGAACGCGCCGTTTAGCTTCTCTAAGTTAATGGATATTGTCGTAAAAGACTTGCAGGAGTTCGCCTCGCCCTATCTTGATGATGTGGCAATTTTTTCGGACAGCTGGGAACAACACATATCGCACCTCAAACAGGTGTTCTCACGGTTGAGGGAAGCCGGCTTGACGATGAAAGCGGAAAAGTGTAGGTGTGGTTGTTCGCAGGTTACTTATCTGGGCCATGCTGTCGGTCAGGGCATGAGACCGCCGGCGGAGCTGAAAATAGCTACGATTGGAGGATTTTCTCAGCCGCGCACGAAAACGGACCTTCGTTCATTTTTGGGACTTGTGGGGTACTATCAACGGTACATTCCGAATTACTCGCAAATGGCAAGTCCATTAACAGACGCCCTCCGAAAGGGAGCACCGAGTAACGTACACTGGGATAAGGACAAAGAGAACGCTTTCCAAAGTTTGAAAACGCTATTGGTTTCTCGCCCTGTGCTTCGCGCGCCAGACTACACAAAGGAATTCATAGTTCAATGCGACGCAAGCGACTGAGGTATGGGCGTGGTACTTAGTCAGGTCGGCGACGATAACGAGGAGCATCCTATCCTCTATGCCAGCCATAAACTAAATGTAAGAGAGGAAGCCTACAGCGCTTCAGAGAAGGAATGTGCTTGTTTAGTTTGGGCCGCCCAGAAGTTGTCGTGTTACTTGTACGGAGCGAAGTTCATCTTCGAGACCGACCACTGTCCTCTGACGTGGCTCAATCAAATGTCACACAAAAATGGTCGCTTGCTCCGATGGAGCCTCACTCTCCAAGAGTACAACTTCTCCGTTAGATATAAGAAGGGAAAGTTGCATAGCAATGCGGATGGTTTGAGCAGGCTAATTTGAATTCTGCGTTTGAGGGTCCCGCCTAAATTTTAGGGTTACTAGTGCTAATTTTATTAAGCGTAGAAGATCCCCTCTCATTTAGCAGGATTCCCTCCATGATTGCTGATTTTGTCAGCAAGAATTTGCTTCAGAAATTCGCATAGCGAAATGCAGCATTTTTTGTTTCTGCACTTCTGCTGTTTTTTTTTTTGAAGCCTAGCGAGTCTAAAGTGAGAGCCAATGCACGTCATCTCGGCGCAGAGCCGTGTTGTGGGGTTCATTTTGCAGTTGCCTGTCCTTGTTGGATGTTTTGGGGCGGTGACATCAATACGCAAGTGGTCGCTGCGAGCCAAGACATCAATCCCCCCCGGACCACCAGCCGTTCTCTTCCTGCCTAGCGGTTGTCAGCGCTAGACAGTCGAGATTTTTCGGGCCATGGAGGCGCTGTTAAGAATGGCGAGCTGCAAGGCAAAATTGCCACCCAATTACGACTGGGGGACAAGACGCGCATCCCCCACTCTCCGTCGCTGCAGCTAGGCTGCGTTCGAAGAAGCGGGCTTTGTGCTGAAAACCGCCTCCATCCACCAGCCCCATCGCCGTTGTGACGAAACGGGTTCGACGGACGAACTATTGTGCCCGAGGTCCCCAGCGCGGACCTGATTTGCTTCGCGTGAGCAAGCTGCCGCGGGAAAGCCGTTTTATGTCGCTTCCCATGCGCCGGCCGGCACGCAGGACAACGAGCTACCCAGAATGTCTCCGAGCTCCCGGAACGGCGCCCCTCTGACGTCGGCTCCAGACCTTCGCACCTGTGTGTTTGCGTGTGGGTGGGCGTAAAGTGTTCTGCGGAACGGCGCCCCTCTGTCGCCGGCGCCGGGCATCAGAATATGTGTGCCGATGTGTACGTAAACTGTTCTGCGGGGCGGCGGCAAGTTGACAATGAGTAAACGAACGTTCGCGTCACCTTGTATCGCCGGCGGACCGAGTGTTTAAAAACGGCTGTTGTGCGGATGCTCGACACACTTTCTCTTGAGCAGTCATGTTGGACTGACACTCTTTTTCTCAAACAGTCATGTTAGACTGATTTAAATACTGTAAATAAACCCATTTTCGTCGTTCTCGATGAGAAGCACTTCTTCCCTTCATCAACGTCCTCAGCGTGGATAAGTTGGACGACGGCATGGGCCCGCTACCTTCGGATTCATGCCGGACTCCAATCTTGGCAACGGATCTCGAGCGATGGGATTGAGCCCCCAATCCTGACAGCACCCAAAGTACGAGGGGCAGTACAACACGCCGCGCTTCACTCTCAAGGGAGTACTGCTTCCGTGGGAGAAGCGTGTTCGCTACCTTGGTCTTGTGATCGACCGGCGGCTCAACTGGTGTGCTTCGGTGGCTGCCTTGCGTAAAGGTGCCGCGCAGGTGGCGGGCGCCGCGCGCTCCATGCTTGCCCATGGCCAAGGATGCTCGCCGACCCTCGTTCTCTGTGACCCTCGCGCTGCGCCTGTACAACTCCGTGGCCTCGGCGCGGATCTTGTACGCGCTGCCCCTGGCGGGCCTGCAGCCGACCCAATGGAAGCTGATGGACGCGGATCACGGAGCCGTCGTCCGCCAGTTCCTGTGCCTCTCGCGGTCGTCACAAAGCGGCGCGACTCTCGCCGAGCCGGGGGAGACCCTCGCGGGTTGATCTTGCCCATCTCTCTCCGAGCCGAAGGGCGGGCCCTAAACCACGTGGAGCACCTGCATCGCTCGCGGCACGGCCAGCAGCTGATCAGCCGCCTGCACTCTTTCCCGAGCTCCGGCATGGGCCGACGCGTGGCCGAGTTCGCCAACCTGGTACGGGGCGGCGCCACCTGTGCATGGCTCGCGCCGCCTCCGCACCGACAGCGTCGTCTGCTCATCCGCACGAACGTCCCTGGGGTTCGAGGCCAGCGCAACACGCCGATCTGCGCCTTGCAGCAGGAGACGGCTGCAACCATCAACGAGCAGCTGGCCGGCCGGGTGCTCGACCAAAACAAATAATCTGACCAACAGAATAGAAATAACTCGCAAAGCGGGTTGATCTTGCAAGCCGCGACAGTGTTTTTGCTTGCCGGTAAACTACTCGTGGACGACATAGCATTCAAATAAAGCTGTGGCAGCAACATGAACATTGTGTGCATCACCTATACATCATTGGCGAGACAAAGGGTCCTGATTTCTGTGCTAGTACTCGTCATTAAAAGGTATTTGTGCATCAAACTATCCCCAAAGGCTTCCAACTGAAACCAGCCAGCCATCCCGAAGCGGCAAAACACGTGCGCAGTTTCTAGCCGAAAAAGCACAAAGCTCATCTGCTTCTGCCAGTTTCATAGCACAGCACACAACAAAAAAACCTTAAATATGGTAAAAATCCATGCGTAAACACCCAACAACAATTTGTGATATCTCACCACGTGTAACTCTATGGGCGGCCCCGGAGCGAACGACTAAACTGCGAGGGCGAGCAACGAGTGAAAGAGCGAGCCACGAGGCGGCCAGGAGAAGGAGAAGCCGGGCGAGGAGGAATGTCGCTACCTTTATGTTGAATTCCAATGGCGGAGTCGGAGCAGCCGACGGACTCCGCGAGCGAGCACTCGACTCTGGCGCAGAGCAACGCCTCCAGATCCGCGAATGGAACACAACCTGCGCCGCCGGAGCAAGGCGGAAGCGGAAGTTCTATCACCGAGTTACCCAGGATACCTTGCGTGTTGTCATTTTCTTCCGCTGTTTGCTCCCAGCACCGCCGCACCGGTCACTTGTCTCTTCAGCGCCGTTCACCTGTTGTTTTTTAAAAGTGCGGAATGGATATCTCGCCAAGCGTGCAGCAGCTTTTGCTTCCTCGCGAGTCGTGACCGGTGGCGCCTCCCAGCGGACAAACGTGGTAAAGGAAATACGTCACGCAGAGTTCCGGTCCACTCCGCCGATTTTGGCGGAGCAGCTTTTTCTGCTCCACGGAGTGACTCCCGCTCTGAATCCCCTCCGACTCTCTCATTGGAACACCTTACTCCCGCCCTCACTCTGCCATTGGAACAAACTTGCTCCGAAACGAGCAGAAAAACTTGCTCCGACTCCGCCATTGGAATTCAACATTAGTTTCATTACAGTGTACTAGAAGGCTTTGTAGTGGGGAAGCTCACTGGCCTATCCTTCCAATGCTCTCCACTCATGGGGCCGCTGTCGCCTGTCAGTGTGCCCGCTAGAGGCGCTGCAGCAGCTTCTTCCTTTATTCCTCCTGAACTCGCCAGTACGCTCCGCAGTTTCTCTGTCTCGCGTGCGTGTCATTATTTGTGCCATGCTGCAGTGGCGGTCAGATGTCTGCGACTTCGTTGCTTGCTGCCGGCTTCTTTTCCGTGTAGTGCCTGTCTCTGTGTTATAGACATGTGTCCCAGGCAGGCGAAAATGCCTAAGCGTCGCCGCAAATATTGTTTCGCGCCCGGGTGCAGTACAGGGTACAGCTGCGTGAAAGGCGCGCCGAAGCCGTCCTTGTTCAATGTACAGCGACACGAAAAACGAAGAAAGCAGCGGGAACGGAATTTTCACCGCGCAGATAAAGTATTGCATGAGCCAAGTGGTGGTCTGGGAACTATATTCCGAGCCGCGATACACAATCAGAGACTATGTGCGCAATTAGAGAATGTGTGCATGTAATTGATGGCAAGGAAACATGTATTTCTCGCGGAAGGCCCCTGCTATCGGAAGACGCCATCCCCAAGATTCTCCCGAACCTGCCTGACCTCTTCCCATGACCACAACCAGCACATAGAGAACAGCGAATTGCAATTAACATATTGTTACGGGAGTATATGTTGGGAGTTGATGTTGGGAGTATAAAACTGTGTTTACAATGTATATACAAGGAGAGTCAATTGGGTTAGAAATGGCTGACTAATAACAACACGCAGCAGCCAGCGTCTCGCGATCTTCTTCTTCCTCTCTTCGTTCATCCTTCCGTAACAGGACCCCCGGGTGGTGAAGCGCCGTGGCGGCGCGTGGTAGTTGAAGAACTGTAAGCGAAGTATGGTTTCAGCTGCGAAACGTGCACGACGTCAACAGGCGGCGGACTTGAGAATAGATGAAACTGTAACGGCGCGATCTCGTAATTGACGTCGTTAACTTGACGTAGGACTTCATAAGGCCCTGTATAGCGAGAGAGAAGCTTCTGGGAGAGGCCGACCCGACGACATTGTGACCAAAGCAGCACTCAAGCACCTGAGGCGAACGGAACATCGCGATGGCACCGGTCGTAACGCTCTTTTTGCAGATGCTGAGAGGCTAATAAGCGAGATCGGGCGACTTGACGCGCCATGTGAGCGCCATCAATAACTTCACGAGCGTACTCAGTGGCAACACGGGGCACAGAAGGTAAGATGGTGTCAAAGGGCAAAGTGAGGTAGCAACCATACAAAAGATAAAAGGGTGAATATCATGCGGTGTCATGCCGGGACGAGTTATGCGCGAACGTTACGTAGGCCAGCTTGGCGTCCCAGTCGCGGTGATCGTTGGAAACGTACATCGACAGCATCTCTGTGAGCGTTCGGTCCAGACGTTCCGTAAGACCGTTCGTTTGGGGGTGGTAGGCGGTGGACAGCTTGTACTCAGTGGCACAATAGCGAAGGAGGTCGTCCGCAACTCCGGTGATGCACTCTGGTGATGATGGACTGTAAGGACGTGTCGCATTGTTGTTCAGCGCGCATGTCGGTCATATCAGTCAAAACCATCACGAAGATCACTGGATCATGCGCAACAGGATCGGGAGGATGCACGGGTTGACGCGAGAGGCAGTCAGCGTCCTTGTGCAGACGTCCAGACTTATAGTTGACAACAAATGAAAATTCCTGGAGCCGCAAAGCCCAGTGACCAAACCGTCCTGTGGGGTCGCAGAGGGAAGACAGCCAGCAGAGGGCGTGGTGGTCTGTAACGACCGAAAACGTGCGACAGTACAAATATGGCCGGAACTTGGCGACGGCGCAAACTAAAGCCAAGCACTCCCGCTCGGTGATGGAGTAATTTCTCTCAGCAGGTGACAGCAGGCGGTTGGCGTAAGCTATCACGCACTCGGTACTATTCTGCTGTTGGGCGAGAACAGCGCCGATGCCGTGGCCGCTTGCGTCAGTCTGGACTTCGGTCGGAGCAGATGGATCAAAGTGGGCAAGTATGAGAGGGGCAGTAAGAAACCGATGAGAGCGGCGAACGCGTGAGCTTGCTCAGGGCCCCATGAGAACGACGTGTTCTTTAGATCTGCCAAAGGCCGAGCAACGTCGGCGAAGTTTTTGACGAAACGGCGAAAGAACACAGGCCGACGGAGCAGCCAAGTCAGAAGCAGAACGTGGCACAGGGAAACTGCGTACGGCGCGAAATTTTTCTGGATCTGGTTGCATACCAGATGCGTTCAGTTGGAGGCAGTTGGAGTTCAGTTGGAGGTCGGCTTTTCGGAAGACCGCAAGAATGGCAGCGAGTCGGGTAAGCTGGCTGCCGAACGTGGCAGAAAAAACAATAACATCGTCAAGGTAACAGAGACAGGTGGTCCATTTGTAGCCTCGCAGAAGAGAGTCTATCATACGTTCAAATGTCGCAGGAGCATTGCATAAGCCAAAGGGCATGACTTTGAACTGATATAAGCCATCCGGCTTGATGAAGGCCGTCTTCTCGCGGTCCATTTCATGAACTGAAATCTGCCAGTAGCTGGATTGAAGATCGATGGATGAGAAGTATTTAGCTCCGTGCAAGCAGTTCAAGGCGTCATCGATGCGTGGTGGTGGGTAGACGTCTTTTCGGGTGATCTTGTTTAAATGGCGATACTCGACGCAAAAACGCCAGGTACCATCTTTTTTGCATGCTGCTTGGCTTCTGCAAGCTGTTCTGCTGTGTTCTTGCAAGATGCGTCAAACCAATGTGTTGCATTTATTACTGTGAATACTTGCTCTGAAAAATGCTTCCTTGTTTCGGTGAAATTACTCATGCTTTGTATTGTAAGGAACTAGTATCAAAAGGCGAGCATGCGCGAGTGCCGTAGACAAATGGTTTGAGATTGCATGTCCATAATTACTGAATAAATTGGTCTCCAAGCATTTGCACGCGAATGGCAAGTTTGCTTTTCTGCAGCAGCGTAATGTACCATGACATTTTAACAATAAAACTCGATGCCTTAGAGCAAACAGCATAATCTTTGACCCTTTGCGTATGATGTCATAGGCAAATTACGTATGCTTAATTTGCCGTTGCCAACCGTGTAGGGAAATTAAACTTCCCGCAAAAGCGTAATGTTTGCAAGAACAAACTGGGCTGACATTCAACATCATCGCGGGAACGAAGTGCGATCTTCCCTGAGCCATCTGCAGTGGTCCTTAGAAACGCACTTTTTTATTCCTGACAAAGTGTCGGGGTAGCCTACAAATAATTGCCCGGTCGGCAAAGCAGAAACCGGCAGTCTACTTCGAAGTGAAATAACGCCGCCCGCTAGGCTGCTGCCGTGTTCCGGGGCAACCGGAGCGAAGCTTCACGATGGATGGATGGATGGATGGATGGATGGATGTTACGAGCGTCCCCTTTGGAACGTGCGGTGGATTGCGCCACCAAGCTCTTGCTATTATACTGCCTAATGTCCTACCTAGGTTAAAGAAAAAAAGAAAAAAACAACACCATCAAATCCCACAACCAAATTTTCTGACCCCCTATTGGGAAATTTCCTTTTGTACGTTTCCGTTTTTTGTCGTTTTCCTACTTCCACCAATCTTCCAATCGCCTCTTACTAATCTCCGTGGCGGACATGTTTACCTTTCGCCTGCTCTCGCTGAACACAAGGGCTTCAAGGAGGCCAGTGGTGCCTAAGTCGACCGCTGGGCATATGTCTTCACATTCTAATAAAACATGCTCCATCGTTTCCCTAACTTTACCGCAGCAAGCACATGCTTCTTCTTCCTTCTTATATCTCGCTTTATAGGTGCGCCTTCTAAGGCATCCTGATCTCGCTTCGAAAAGTAATGAGCTTTCCTTTGAGTTATGATAAATAGCTCCTTTCCTGATTTCGTTTTTTCCTCTTAAGGAGTTACTCATGGCAGGTTTCTTTTCCACTGCCACCACACATCAGAATATTTCAGCCTCTCTGAGTTTCCGCTTGACGTTCTTTGTTGCTGTATTGCCCACCCTACACGCCGCCTACTTGCTGGTAAGGTTCCTAGTTCTTTTCCTCCACTGTGAATCAATGTTTTTCCTGTACAGATACCTCAACACTCTCCCAGCCCATTTACTTTCTTCCATATTTCTTCCATATTCCAGGGCAGGTAGTGACGGCGGATCCGGATCATGAGACAGAAAAAATCAGAAGAATGAGAATGGGCTGGGGTGCGTTTGGCAGGCATTCTCAGATCATGAACAGCAGGTTACCATTATCCCTCAAGAGAAAAGTGTATGATAGCTGTGTCTTACCAGCAGTCACCTACGGAGCAGAAACCTGGAGGCTTACGAAAAGGGTTCTACTTAAATTGAGGCCAAAGCAACGAGCTATGGAGAGAAGAATGTTGGGTGTAACGTTAAGGGATAAGAAAAGAGCAGATTGGGTGAGGGAACAAACGCGAGTTAATGACATCTTAGTTGAAATCAAGAAAAAGAAATGGGCATGGGCAGGACATGTAAGGAGGAGGCAGGATAACCGATGGTCATTAAGGGTTATGGACTGGATTCCAAGGAAAGGGAAGCGTAGCAGGGGGCGGCAGAAAGTTAGGTGGGCGGATGAGATTAAGAAGTTTGCAGCGACGACATGGCCACAATTAGTACATGACCGGAGTTGTTGGAGAAGTATGGGAGAGGCCTTTGCCCTGCAGTTGGCGTAACCAGGCTGATGATGATATTTCTAAGTCGTTCTTCATAATCAATTTTACTGTGAGGTTCCCTCGCTTCAGAATTAGACCAACCCATATCACCCTGCACAGCTTCATTTGTAGTCTTCCTGTGAGCGCCCAATGCGAGGCGACCCACTGACCTTTGGTTCCCATCGAGTCCTGATTGTACCCCTGGTTTCAAGCACACAACCGCAGTTCCAAAAGTAAGTCCTGGAACCATTACACCTTTCCACATACCTCGGAGGACCTCGTACCTATTGTATCCCCATAGCGCTCAGTGCTTTATTATGGCTGCATTTCTCTTCCCCGTCACTGTTATTGTTTCTCCTATATATATATATATATATATATACCCGAGGTACTTCCTAGCCCTGTATTGCCACTGTCTGTTCACTGTTTTCATTGAATACCAGCACGCCTGATATTCTAACACTAAATTTCAAACCTAAATTCTTGTCTTCCAGTTCACAGATATTAGCCAAACGTAGCAAATCAATTTGCTTGTTAGCTAGCAACACAATGTCATAAAATAAACCTGGAAGCTGCTGCTTTACTACTGTACCCGCCTGTTCGTATGAGAAATTAAACACGATATTACTTCCTTCTAGCGTCCTCTTCATGGTCGCCATGTCCGTCATAAACAGTAGTTGGGATAAAGGGCACCCCTGGCTCAGTTCCTTGTTGATATCAACCTTCTCCTCGCTGCTCATCCTTTCCCATTCAATGCAAACGGTATTTTCTAGGTAAATCTTTATCAAAGCTGTAGACAATCGTCACCTAGGCCTTCCCCTAGAATATCCCACAAAATGTTGCGGTCTACGTTGTCATACGCTCCTGTAATGTCTAAAAAGCGCACATATAACGGTCTGATTCCTACTCTTGATATTTCAATAAATTAAGTAAGAACAAATAAGCTATCCAAACGCCTACCGCATTGCTAACCTGTATATTACCGATGTAATGGTCAACGGTATAAACGAGCGAATTCGATCGTTCTCCCCTTTACCTTTATAAATTAAATTCATTTTCCCTTGTCGTCAACTGTCTGGTATTCGTCTATTTTTTAATGTTTTTTGCACTGCTTTTACCAGAGCTTCCTTACTTCTTGATCCTAATTCATTACTGAGCCTAACGGGAACCTCGTCTAGCCCTGTGGCTGTGCGTTTAGGAATTTCCCTTTCGCCTTTCTTCTAGTTGAAATTTGTCAGCACCAGCTCCTTTTCCATCTGGTTCTCTTTCATGCTGTTTTTTTTCTTCAAATACAACCTCGTCATTGCCTTGAAAAGACTCGGCTGTTATTTTTCGGATGTAATTTAATGCCACTTCCCTTTCCAGTTTGTTTCCATCTTCGTCTAGGATATGTTGTATTGTTGCTGACTTCCTGCCTAACAAATTGATGTGGTTCCAAAACATTCTAGGTGCAGCCTTCTTTTTCTCACGTATTACTGACCACCAACCTTCACTCTCACCATTTATCTTTGCATGCACCACTATTTAAACCATAGCCTTTTTCTCCCGGTATATTTCCCATTTACTGGCACTTCATCCTGCGGCAACTGCGCCTTCTTTGCCTGCCTGTGCTCTCGGGATGCTTTCTGTCGTTCGGCGATCGCTTCTCGTATCTCCCTGTTCTACCAACTTTTCCGTTTCTTTTTTCCTTTCGAACAAACATGTTGTTTTTCTTTCCGTATTCCTGTCGTTATTACACTTAGCTCACTATGTTCCGACTCTTTACTTGGCCATTTGCCAAGTTCTTCCTCGTTTCTAGTGACTATATTTGTTATTTGTTCAGCGTTAAATTTTAGACTGGCCATTCGGCACTCCTTGCTCTCTTTCCCAACTACATATCCCATTTTCTAAATGATACGTTTATGGTCACTCCCTATGCTGCTATACCCTTCATCGTCAATGACCATTTCTCTAAACTTATCATGAATCCCTTCTGTCATCAGACAGTAATCAATCATGAATTGCCTGTTTGCCACTTCCCACGCGATCTGCCCTTCACACTTAAGCCCTGTATTCACGATAACGAGGTTATGTTGCTCACAAAGGTCCAGCATTGACTTCCCGTGGTTGTCGATGCAGCCATCTAAATCCTGTATGTGGCCATTCATGCCACGTATTAGGATAATTTCGGCATCATTCCCGAAACCTTAAATATCAGCACTTATGCATTCCGCTAACTCTTTATTCTTCTCCGTACAATAATTTCCGGTCCACAATTACGTAATACCCAGCCAAGTTTTTTTCATTCATTGTATCTGATAACCAAAGATGGTCTTGACATTTTGAATTTACGCTTTTCCATTTAGTTCACTGATGGATGAGCATTCCGACTCCCACTCCATTTCTTCCGGACTTAGTTCGGTTGCACCCTTCCCAAACCTAATTATCAATCACTGGCGGCTCTTCCGAGTCTCTAAGGTGCTTTTCTGCAATCGCATACACCCCTATTTGTTCTCTACTTAACTGCTCCTCAATTTCAGCCCACTTTTCCTTTCTTCTGCCGCCCTGCATGTTTATGTAGCCCATTGCATGGCCAGCTCTCTTTCTTGCTTTCCTGCTTTTTCTGTTATTGACGGCGATGTTATTGTGAGGTTCCCTTAGGGGGCCTTCTTCATTACTGCCTACTCTGGCCTCCTGAGCGCCCGTGGGCCCCCTAAAAAGCAACAGCGCGACCAGCAAGTGGCCAGCCCACTTCTCGTGCAAAACTGTAATTGAAGTGGATTTCGTCTCGTTCAAAACGCCCACACCTTCTCACTTACCTGTTTACTTCGGCAGCCTCGAAACCTTTCTCTCATCTTATTTTCCATATCGCCTAATTACCAACCACTACGGCTCTTTGTACGTGGCTTTCATGTACAGGCACCTCCGGCACCGTGCACACCACAATCTGCACCTGAGGGGACAGCTCGCGCAAATCGTCCACCCCCTTCACCAAGCGATGGGCTAGTCCTGTCCCTTTCCTGTTTAGGACGTTTTTAGCCCACCTGCTACTATGAGAAGGTTGCGCACGTGGGCATTTTCTGTGAGCTTTGCTTTTGATCGCTCCATGACAGAACCCTGTGTCGATCCTGGAAATGGTCCCTACCGCCACTCTTTTATCGCCTTTCGCCCTCTCCACAATTGCTTCTAAGCACATAGCCAGGTTTGAGTCACTGGCGATAATCACGATTTCACACTTTCATACGGCTCCCTTCTTCCCTTTTCCGCGTGATTCGGACTCGACAAGGGGCAGTGACTCCTGCATTCCTGCTTTTTATGTGTGGGGGCCTCAAGATAGGTGCCGCACTTTCCAGCTACCTCTACCCTACGTTGCACGCATTCCACATGCTTTGCTGACACTCCCTCTTCCGTCATGTCGGAGGACTGCGTTCCATTGTCACGACCATTCTCGTTCCCAATGGCGGCCTTGTTCAGCTTTTCCTCGGCTGCTTCAAGTCTTTTTTTCACTATACCTTCCGTGCATCACGCTTCCTACTTAGCTCATTTTGAGCTCTTCAACCTGTTTGACAAGCTCTTCCTGTAAAGCCTCCATTTTCTTCAACCTAGCTTCGACGTCACAGTGTGTGCCGATTGACTCGATTCCCTCTCCATTTTCATCCGTCCCCTCGTCTGCCTTGAGGCACCCCCCGCGCACTGCTTGCTTTCCCGGCTTTTTTGCCATGTATTGCACGACTTTTTTCTTCTAATGCAAATACTATAATACTATGATAATGCAGAGCACGTTCCTTTTAGCAAAAACGTATACGCACAGGAACTAAATACTTAAAATGTTGCAAAGTAATTCTCACCAATGTTTTAAAAGCAATCAATGCCGCACAGACTTAAGGTATGACACGTTTTTGCACGTGTTCAACCACGCGACCACGCTCTCACTTTCCTGTAAACAGTAAAACCACAAATAGCTGTTAGTCTTACCATTTTCAAGCTACTATTTGAAGGCTATAAAGACTTAACGTCCCACCCGGTTGCACGTGTTGATGCACGTGGCGCGAAAGGACGCTGTGACTATCCTGCCAAACCAAATATACATGAAACACACCCGTTCACATGAAAAGAGAGCGAGACAAAAAAAACAAACTACTCAATTATTATTTAAAAGCTAAAAAATCAGTAAATAAACATCAGAAGCAAGCTCAAAGCATGCACAAAAACTTATGATTTCGTTTCCGCCATGGAGCCCTGAAAAGCACGTCAATTCGCCACAACACCTCACTTGTGCAGGAGGAACCTCTTGCGGCGCCCCCTCTCAGCGGCAACATGCAACACATCAGACCACGCCCTCCTCGGAGCCCACTACAAAGCCTTCTAGTGCACTGTAGTTTTAATCAGTCGGCTTGGATGCATGGGTGATGGTACGGTCCCTCTATAATAAGGTAGCGACATTGCCGCGCGCGCCGCCTAGGAAGTTCCTGTAGCAGACGGCGCCCACGCAATACCGCGGCGCCGCGGCATTCGTGAGGTGAAAAAATATCTACGCACGCGCGGAAATAAAATGCTACTGGTGCCTGACTGTGATGAAAAACGAAAGAAGGGCCCGAACTGCTACATCTAGTCCTTTGATTTCAAATGAGCGCTGAAAGAAAAACGCTCAAGAGAGCGGAATGAGGGCTTGATCGCCTCGATTCCGCATGTTTGAATTTCGTTCGTTTGCTCGTTTGCCGTTTGCTCTGTGAATTCCTTTGCTTGTAAGTGTGCTGCGTACACATAGCGGTTACCTTGAACGAATAATTCGTGTAAAAAAGAAGGCTGACAGTCGCTTGGACCGAAAAACTTTCGACATAAGGTCGCTGAAACGTTCGACCCTCACTGCAACTAAACATCCTGTGTCTGTGTGGAAACGAGTGCGTTAAGTCTTCTTGCCACTGAGTGTGTCTATCCTGTAGCGATTACACGGCGACTGTTGTGTTATGTGGTTCAGTGCTACGAACCAGTGCAACTGTCCTGACATTCTGAAGCGGCGGTATGGATCGTGTCAGCGAGTCTTCTCGATCGTGTTCAGGCTGGCAACGCGATCTAATCTCGCGGCACACCAACATCGAGCGTAGTGTGTGCGCGTGTCTGAATGCGGTTGACTGCTCTTGTGAACCGTGCAACGTCGCCACGTAAACTTGAATCATGACGCGCATTGTTGTGTTTATGTCTTTTCGGCTCCGTGCTCCGCTTAAAGCCCAGTAAGAATTAGAGGGCCCTTATACGAACCGCACGCGGATTGGTCTAGCTATTACTGCACTGTGTTTTGCTGGCGATCCGTGTATCGCTACTGGCGTTTTGCTTATGTTAATTTGCAGTTCTGTGTTTTTCATCAGTAAAATGGCATCTCTGATTACTGAAACATCTCTGAGTGTAACGGAAACTTGGAAGGAACGAGCTCGCAGGTGTATGTAATGTACTTTAATATATTGTATTATACTTTATTATTTGGTGGCCAGTAGCAGTGCCTATAAAGTATTTGTTTTTCAAAGCAGAGTAATGCAGGCACTTAGGAATATGCAATGCACAAAATACGATTAGGACATGCAGAGTTGGAAATGACTTTTTGTACATATTGCAAAGCGCAATTAAAACGCGCGCACAAACACAGGAAAGCGTAAAAGTAGAAATCGCTGCTGAAATTTGTGATATTTTGTCGCACTTACCGCAATGCGGATATTTGTCAGCGAGTTAATGCGCTTCTGCCCCACTATTTGCTTGCATGCTAGGCCATACTGCACTTGCTAAGTCAACGGGCTCATAATGCACTAAACTCAATAATCTCCACAAACTTCGGCCGTCAACATTCATGCGCGCGAATGAAATACTATGGCAGCTCTGCACACACACGTGTATACTTTCTCTCGCACTTTCGTATCGCTCTACGTTACTTTCCTCGTATAGTCGTGCAGTTACCGAGGGTTCAGTCTTTCCGTCCAATTCTGTGCAAGCATACTTTTCTTCTGGTTAGGTTCTGGTTGCCGCGTGGGATGCAAACTAACTTCTTGCCATTCTTCGTGCGGTTTCGGCACCCAACCGCACAGCAACAAGGCATTTCGGTCCTTCCGGAACAAAATTATCGCAGCAATGTGCATGGCACAACAGACGAAACGCGCGCACTTCGCCCGGTGCGCAGGAACTTTCATGGCGGCAAAGGGGCGGAGCAAGCTAGCATGTCACCGATCAACCAATCGCCTAAAGCCTTTCTCTACTTTAAAATTATTGAGGGACTTTTGTGGATGGATGCTATGAGCGTCCCCTTTTCGACGGGGTGGTGGGTTGCGCCACCAAGCTCTTCTTATGATATTGCCTAATGTGCTACCTACGTTAAAAAAGAAAAAAAAAAAGGAAATGAATACCGTAAAAAAATGGAAAGGAAAGAGTACCCTCTGGGTGGTGCCTCACGATGGAAGTCGGAGGAAGTAATTCTTTGTTAAGTTGTGTATTTATCCGTGGGGCAGCACTGTGTCCGTCATGATTAGAGTGAATCAGGTTCAGGGTGTCGGTTCAGGGTTCAGGGTGTCGAACCGGAATTTTTTCGGGTTCGGCTTGGGTTCGGGTTCAAGCTTTCTCGGGTTCGGTTGCGGTTTCAGTTCCCAAACACCATTCCCTTGTGGTTCGAGCCAGTTTAAACGGGTTCGTAGAAAAAAAAAAGAGGAGCGGTTTTTGTTTTACTCTTTTAGTGCTGCGCTTTCGTTTCTCTGTCACGTCGGTATAAAAACAAATTCATAATGTAGGTTTCTTTTTGTAAATGTTATGACTTGGCCAACTTAACTATACAAGCCATTGCAAAATGTTTTTCATGGGAGGCCAAGGATTACAACACTAATTGAAGCGAACTAAAAGGTTCCGGGACACTTAAGGCTCCTAACGTGTGTGAATGTGAAAGCATTACTCTTTATTGCTGCAAGTTTATGTCTCTTAATTTATTTTAGTTCATTATTATATATTAAGTTTATTCTTGGCTCATAAAACCATAGTTTCATAGCCCGCTGTTGTTTTCTTGAAGAAAACAACAAGAATGGGTCTACGTAGCCCCTGTGGTGCCACCTTTTGCGCCACTCCCCTCGTCGACCAGAGAAGGGCCGCACCTTATGTCCAAATAACGCATCATCGCCACAATCTTCTGGCAGACAGGCATGTAGCCTCCTCGCCAGAGGGCAGCGCCCCGGCGCTGTTCTTGCCCAGCGCAAACAGGGGTTTCCTGAATATGTCGTTGCTTATGCAAGTCCTACGCCTACGAAAGCTGAGATCAATTACACTGTGGCAAAAAGGACTGCCTGGCGATCATCTGGGCTCTCACCAAGTTGAGGCCTTATTTGTACGGCCGTCCATTTGATGTAGTCACGGCCCCCATGCACTATGTTGGCTGTCGTCCTTGAAACAATACCTTAGGCCGTCTTGTCCGATGGGTACTTCGCCTGCAGGACTACGATATCCCCGTGCTGTACCGCAGCCGACACCAGTATTCTGACGCCCTCTCGCACTCTCCCTTCCCTGATGACGATGCCTGCTGCTCACTATCACAGTTTACCCTTTCTTCGCTCGACCTTACCACCATCGTGTCTGAGCAGCGCAAGGACCATTGGGTTGCCTCTCTCATAGACTTGCTTTCTGGTTTATTAGAACCAACCACTCTCTGCTGCACCGTCAAGCTCACCATTTCGCCATACGCGACAACCTACTTTACCGGCGCACTTATAAACTCGACGGACGCCTGCGGTTATTAGTAGTAGCTCGCAGTCCCCGTTCCGACATGTGCACATCTTTCCACGCCGATCCACAGTGTGCACAATAGGGAGTTTTCACAACTTATCAGCGCCTTCGACAGCGGTACTAGCGTTAGTAGACCACCTTACGCGATACGCAGAAGCTGCCGCCTTCCCAGCCGCTACAGCGCACTATGTTGCCTTCTTTCTACTTCATCAATTCATCCTGCAGCGTCATGGACCACCAGAGGAACTTTTCAGTGATCGCGGACTTGTCTTTCTATCCGAAGCAGTTGAAGCCATTCTTAAAAAGTGCCACGTTGTTCATCGCACAACTACGGCGTACCATCCTCAAGAACGTATGGTCGTATAGAAGGCTTTAACCGTACGCTCTGCAACATGCTTGCAATGTAAGTCGCCTCCAACCACACAAATTGGGACGTCATTCTGCCCTTCATAACCTATGCGTACAACACCGCTACTCAGAGCACCGCCGGCTTTTTACCCTTTTTCTTACTGCATGGTAGTCACCCGTCGCACACCAACGACACAATTCTACCATGCCGGCCTGATGCATCTGAATGTACACCCGTTTCTGCCACCACAACACATGCTGAAGAGTGCCGCGATCTCGCACGGGACTTTACCTCTAATAGCCAAGAGCGCCAGAAGACCACTCGCAGTGACACCACCTCTGCACCCACCTTCCTTCCTGGAGCGCTCGTGTGGCTTTGCGCTTCTCCCGCTTCACCTGGGCTCTCTTCAAAACTACTGCCCAAGTATGAGGACCATACCGTATCGTTGAGCACGCATATTCCCCGTCAACTACCTGATCGATCCCATTGAACCGTGTTCGGATATGCACCGTCACGGACGAGACATTGTCAACGTCGAACGCCTCAAGCCCTACTATGATCCACTCACAGTGAGGAACTGTTAGGTCGCCGGACGGCTCCCTTTTCATTCCCGGGGGTAATTGTAGCGACGAAGAAAAACACTATAGCGGGCCATCCTCTCCAGCGCTGTTTTCGTGGAACGCCGCTCGTGCAGAGAGTCCGTGCCCTGCGCTGACGGTCGGCCCAACCGCTGGTGGCTAATAAACTCCTTTACATTTGTTTCGAAAGCTCTTCTACGAATACAAAATATGTCATGAGGCAATTAATTATTAACTTCAGCGCGAGATGTCAATCTTACGCTAGAAACAACAGCGCACTACGGGGATAAAGAAAGACATTTTGATAGCATTTAGGTTTGCAACACCTAAAAACTTTCCGGCTTTTTTGTGCGCAACTAAATTTTCTGATTGGTCGAGAGGAATAGCGCCGCAAAATTTACAAATGCCAGGGAGCCAAAAAATATCGAGGTTGGTCCGACCCACTAACCCACCTTAACTGGGCCGCTAATTCCTCTAATCCAAATTAATCAACATACCAATCCCACTAATTCACATTAGCTGACCCACTCGCCTCACTAATCGCTCCCACTCTACCCGCTAATCCGCACTACTCGATTTTATTCCATGCGCCCTTTAACTCTAAAGTTGAGCAGATTCAAAAATGATATGGAAATTCTGTCGCATCTACTTGAAAAGTGGAGTTACGAAGGCCCCCAAGTTTTTTTTTTTCAATTATTATGCTAGAGCCGTCAACAAAAGACACAATGTCACTGCACAAGAAGAAGTGCCGGTGACGAAGAGGACTGCGAGTGTTTGTGTCACACTGTTGTTTGTATGTAATGCATTACTCAACCAGGATAAATGGCAGATACAGATTTATTGTCAATGATGTCCCTGAAAGCCTTCACAAGGGGGCGGGGATGCATTCAAATTAATACCACATTGAAAACGTAACACAATATTCAACACCATGCACGTAGAAACTATGAAAAATAAGCCGATATGCTGCCTCGGAACATGCATTATAACTTATTCTAAATGTGAAGGAAAATCGGGGGAGATGGGTAATATCTAGGCCAAACTGATAGTACATACAGACAACTTCATAATAAATTGAGGCTAATAGCAAGAAGAGAACCTGATGGGTTGTGGAATTGCAGACTATGCATAATATATGGTGGTGCTGTTGGGCGAGTTTTAAAAATATCATCAGACACAAGGTACAGCACAATAATATTAAAAAAACTAGAACTTGCAGTTTTGAAGAGTTGCTACCGTTTTACCTATGTTCGGGAATAAAGCAGCTAGAAAGCCTACGATATAAAAGCAAACGGCGCAGTTCAGTATTGACGCTCATGCTGCATGCTATCCATACTCAACGATTTTCAATCAGAGTCAGAATCAGGTGCTTCATTATTTTCTTGAATTTTTTTTTTCAAGAAAGGTACAGAAGCTGAAGGTATGGCAATACCTGACAGATGCCTCTGTACCGGTTATACACAAACATAATACATACATAGTAAAAAAGTTCACAGCATGTGGCAATTCTCTTTTATATAACAAAAAACTGGTATATTCACAATTTACTCTTAAAAGTGTGTACGCTACCTAACAATATAACTACGAGAGCTTCGTATGCACAGTGTTATAATCAACTTAGCAGCATGTGTTTCAGAGAACAGAAAGAAAAATCCCTAGAATACAAGGAATGTTTTTGTTTAATTCGATAAAGTAAAACCGGATGCATTGGTTAATAAAACTTTCTCTAGCTTTTTCTTAAAGAGGTTTCGACTAACTTCGAAGTCCAAATCTCTTTCTAGTTTCTTAAGAGGAAGCATTAGCTCGAGTGCTCCTATCTAAATACATGTAAAAGGAGAATTCGTTTTTGTCGGCAACCACTGCACCAAATTTGACGAGGTTTGTTGCATTTAAAAGACAAACTTAAAATCTAGTGACTGTTGATTTCGAATTTTTGAGTTAGGTCGTCAATTTTTTATTAAAAATTGGCAGAAATCGACAATTTTCAAAAAACGACACTATCAAGTTTACAACTCTTCAACTCAACCACTAAAAACGATAATACAATTCTGTGAATCGCATCTAATAGTACATCTAAAGCGGACAAAATTGATATGTTACACATGAATATAAAAAAAATTTATCATAGGGAAATACAACTTTTGCAAAACCGTTGTAACCAACGTAACGAATTCACGTAAGACGTAAAATGACATATCGAATTTGTCCGCTTTTAATGATCTAATGGATGCCGTTTACAGAACCGCGATATCAGCTCTTGATGCCGAGCTATGAATTTGTAAACTTCGTGCTTCTATTTTTTTGATGATGATGTGTGGTGTTTTGTGGCGCAAGGGCCAGGTTTGGCCAAAGAGCGCCATGACAAGTGGTAATGTTGATGTATTATGGATGGCGTGCACAATGAATTCCTTATGGTAGAAGTCACATGGCTGTAAAAGGGCCTAAAATCTGTAGCTGTAAGTGGAGTAGAATATATAGTTGCTAAAATAATGAAGGTGACTAGGCAGCGATGTGGGTTATGGCAATGGGCTGTCGTAAAAACACTGTGCAATAAAACAACACTGACACCAGAGTTTTAAGAGAGCCCTTGAAAGCAGGGCTGTTAGTCACGTGCTAAAAATTGCCTGGCCAAATGATTTTCAGGATGTCGGTTTCTTCTAAAAAATCTAAGACTGTTTGCAGTTTGAAAAATGGTTCGTCACTAAGAAAAAATGCAGGATGGAGAGGTATATTTTCGCGATATGCAGAAGGGAAATACTTTTTCCTTTCCGTTTCTATTGCAGGGCACTGGATAAGAGCATGGATGACTGTGAGGCCATCGCCGCACCTACTACAAGTAGGAGGATCCCCGCCAGTCAATAGGTAGGAGTGAGTACTGTAAGTGTGTCCTATTCTTAATCGGCAAAGAAGTACTTCTTTGTACCGTGCTGTTTTGTCACTTATCCAATTCCGCAATGTTGGTTTTATAATGTGTAACTTATTCAATGTTTGTGTATCCCACTCTGATTGCCAATGTTTCCTCAATTTACGGCGTAAAAAGGGCTTTAGGTCTGTGGCAGGAATGGGGATATTTCCATCTGTGTCGCTAAAACTCACTGACGTAGCGTTTTCGTCAGCAGCTACGTTGCCTTTTATACCTTTATGGCCAGGTACCCAGCATATAATAATCGCTTGGTTGCAGATATATGCGGAGCACAACAAACTATACAGCGCATTCAAAACGGGATTCTTATGTTTTCGTAGGCTAATCAGGGCTCTCACGACACTTAGTGAGTCTGTAAAGACAACAGCCTTAGCGACATTTCTGCGCCTTATGTGTTTAACAGCCGAAAGTATACCGTATGCTTCTGCCGTAAAGATACTGGTGTGTGGGTTTAGTGGCCCTGATGTTGAAAATGAGGGTCCGAGAGCTGCGTAAGCAACACCAGCAGGAGACTTCGAAGCATCTGTGTAATATTCGTCACAGGAATACTTCTCTTTAAGTTCAAGAAAATGTGATTGTATGTGAGCCTCAGGTGCTTGTTTTGATATTTCTAAGAAGGAGATGTCACATTGGATAGTTTGCCACTCCCAAGGCGGTGGAAGCCGAGAGGGGGCCATTAAGACATTCTCTAAAAGAGAGACTCCTGTTTTTTCTGAGAGTGCTGCCAACCGGAGGGACAGAGGAGGCCGGACACCTGGGCGGTTACGGAATAGCCTGGCCGTGGAGGAGTCGTGAGTAATTGAATGACATGGATGATCCACAGCTGATTTTACCTTCAAGGCATACGAAAGACACAAATATGTCCTTTGGTAGTACAGCGACCATTCATTAGATTCGACGTAAAGGCTTTGCACAGGACTAGTTCTAAAGGCGCCTGTTGCAAGGCGGATGCCTAAGTGGTGGACAGGATCTAGCATTCTTAGAGTACTAGGTCCAGCAGAATTATAGACTATGGCCCCATAGTCAAGGCGTGTTAATATTAGGCTTTTGTACAACTTTATTAGGCATCTCCTGTCGCTTCCCCAAGCTGTGCGTGACAACAGCTTCAGAAGATTCATAGTCTTGAGGCACTTTGCCTTAAGATACTTCAGGTGTGGCACAAAGGTTAGCTTACTGTCTAGAAGGATCCCTAAGAATTTGTGTTCACAGCTCACAGATAACCGTTCTCCATTGAGATTGATTACTGGTTCCGCCAGTATACCTCTTTTATTAGAGAACAGGACGCACGTACTTTTTCTCGGATTTAGCCTAAAACCATTTTCGTCCGCCCTCTTAGACAATTTATTTATGCAAAGCTGTACATGTCGCTCACAGATACTTAGATTACATGATTTAAAACCTATCTGGATGTCATCTACATATACAGAATAAAACATACTACGTGGTATGGCAGTCTGGATCGAGTTCATTTTGACTATAAAAAGAGTGCAGCTGAGCACACCTCCTTGTGGAACACCAGCCTCCTGCGTAAATGGACGGGACAGAACGTTACCAATGCTTACACGGAACGTGCGATTGGAGAGGTAACTCTGAATGGTGTATAGCAAGTTGCCTCGAACTCCCATTTCAGACAGATCGCGGAGGATTCCAAAGCGCCAGGTTGTGTCGTATGCCTTCTCCATATCTAAAAATACAGACAGGAAAAACTGCTTGTGGACAAAGGCATCGCGGATATTTGTCTCGATGCGGACAAGGTGATCTGTTGTGGATCTACCATCTCTAAAACCGCACTGTAAGGGATCGAGTATCTTGCTGCTTTCAAGAAAATGGATGAGGCGACGGTTAATCATTTTCTCAAATAATTTGCATATACAGCTTGTCAGAGCTATGGGCCTATAATTGTTGGGTGAGGAAGGGTCCTTGCCCTCTTTGAGAATAGGGAATACGATTGCTTCTTTCCAAACAGAAGGAATGTAGCCTGCAGAGAACATGGAATTAAAGAGTGACAGTAGTGTTTTTTGTGTTTCGGGGTGTAGGTGTCTGATCATCTCATACATTATCCTGTCACTTCCTGGAGCGGACTTGTTGCAACAGTTCAGTGAGGCCTGGAACTCAGCCATTCCAAATGGACGGTTGTATGCTTCGTTGGATGTGCTTTTCCGATCCAAATTCATCTGCTCTGCTAGTCGCTGGTATTTTAGGAATGTATCTGTGTAATGTGATGTACTGGAAATGTGCTCGAAACGTGCTCCTAGACAATCTGCCTGATCCTCCAGGGTGTCTCCTTGTGTATTTAATAAAGGTAAGGGATGAGTTTCGCGGCCTTTTATTTTGTTAACCCTGTTCCAGGCTTTTCGTTCGTCTGTATATGAATTGATGCTGCTTATGTAGTTTTTCCAACTTTCGCGTTTAGCGCGGCGGCGCGTTCTTCTCCCTTGCGACTTGATCGCCTTGAAATTAATGAGGTTCTCTGCGGTTGGTGAGTTACGGAGGAGATTCCAGGCCTTGTTTTGCTTTTTCCTGGCTTCTCTACACTCCTCATTCCACCATGGAATACGTCGTCTTGAGGGCGACCCTTTTGTTTGGGGGATACATACTGATGCAGCATCAATAATGAACGCTGTTATGTATGCTACTGCGTCGTCTAGGCTAAGTTCACAGATATCATTCCAGGGCAGCTGCGTTAGTTCGCGAAACTTCGTCCAGTCGGCTGAATCAACTTTCCATCGAGGAACATGTGCAGGATACTCACTTTGTTTTTTAAGGTTTAGGACGATGGGGAAGTGATCACTGCCATAAGGGTTATTAATGACATCCCACTGGAGATATGGCACAATTGTACTAGACGCTATGCTTAGGTCTATCGAAGAAAATGTTTTATGTGTAGAGCTGTAAAACGTTGGCTTTTTCTTATTAAGCAAGCAGGAACTTGAAGTGAATAGGATGTTTTCTATAAGCCGTCCTCTCGCATCACAGCGTGAGTCACCCCACAGTGTGCTATGCGCATTTAGATCACCGACGACTATGTAAGGGTGACGCAGCTCATCAATAAAGCTTTGAAATGTTGTGCTAGAGAGTTGATAATTTGGGGGGATGTATACGGACGTGATAGTAACTAGTTTATTGAATAGTACTGCTTGGATAGCAACTGCCTCAAGGGGAGTTCGGAGTTGCAGTTGCCGACAAGCAACGCCTCTGTCTACTATTATTGCTACGCCGCCGCACGATGCAACAGCATCATCTCGGTCCTTCCTGAAAATAGCATATTGCCTAAGAAAGTTTGTTTGCGTAGATTTAAGGTGTGTCTCCTGAACACACAGCACCTTTGGATTGTATTTGTGTAAGAGTTCTTTGACATCGTCGAGGTTGTGGATCAAACCTCTCACGTTCCAGTGTAATATTTGTGTATCCATATTGTTTGTGTTTATGTGCTGTGTTTCAAGAGATATCACTTAGATTGGCTCAAGGGACCTTTTCAGGCCCCTTGATGCGGGGTATTTCTTTTTTCTTGGCGCGCTCCACGGAGCAACGCCGTTCCTTCGGCGTCTGAGACGCCGGAGAAGTTTTTGTTATATCCATCGCCTCGTCAGAGGCGCTGGATGACGCCCGCTCAGCGGGCACGCGCGGGGGTTTTTCGGGCCTGTCTGCATGAGCAGTGGCCCTGGGACCAGCAGGCTCGGAGGTCTGCTGGTCGTTCGTGGTAGGGGGCGGAAGAGCCGTGGCTGCTCCCGCCAGGGGGGCTGATGGCGTAACCGCCGTCACATTCCGTGTGACTTGCGCGGCCGCCTGAAGATGTAGCGCTGCCCCCCGGCGCGCCACATCGGTGTAGGAAGGACTGGACTGATTTTGGAGTGAGAAACGCTTACGTGCCTCTGGAAATGATAGGTTGAGTTTTACTTTCAGTTCTATGATTTGTTTCTCCTTTTTCCACGAGGGGCACGATCGCGAGTAGGCGGGGTGATCTCCTTCACAGTTGGCACAGTGGTTTGGTGAAGTACAGATGTCAGAAGCGTGTTCAGAAGAACTACACTTAGCACAAGTAGCACGTCCTCTGCAGGTTTGCGACCCATGCCCAAAACGCTGACACTTAAAGCATCGACGCGGATTTGGGATGTACGGTCTAACACGAAGCTTGCAGTAGCCGGTTTCTATTGATTCAGGGAGAATGCTGGTTCCAAATGTTATGATTATATGCCTAGTTGGTATTTCTTTGTCATCTCGTCTTATTTTAATCCTTTGCACTTTGACAACGTTCTGTTCTTGCCATCCTTCTAGTAGTTCGCTTTCACTCAGTTCGAGAAGGTCATCTTCTGAGACGACCCCGCGCACTGTGTTCATGGATCTGTGTGGGCCCACTGAGACTGGAATTTCTCCAAATGCAACAAGTTTCGAGAGTTTGTCATATTGCGCTTTGTCGCGAAGTTCGAGAAGAAGATCACCACTTCCCATCTTAGTTACTTTATAGCCTGGGCCAATTGCTTCAGTGAGAGATTTCGCAACGACAAATGGTGAGATCATTCTGACTGTTTTCTTATCGTGCTGACTATGTACAACGTCGTACTTTGGAAAGGATTGTTTTGGCTGCATGAAGAAAGTGAATGTTTCATCGGTGCGCCCCCTCTTCAGGGAGCGATCAGGTAGCGGAGGAAAGTTATTTGCCATATAGAGCAGGAAAGTTCGGCGGCGATGGTGGCCACCCACCACCGAGCCCAACAAGGGGACGCTACAAGGTTGGAAGAATACCTGCAGACGCCAGCCATACATCGCCGCTATAACCTAATATATATATACCCAAGGCAGGATATATAACACACGGTTAACCCTTGCCGCCAGGAAATACGGAAGTAATAAGAAGTGAAGAGAAGACAGAAAAGATGGAAAAGTGGGAGAGAAAGACGAAGATTGGAGAAGAGGACAGGAAAAGGCGACTGCCGATTTCCTCCAGGTGGGTCAGTCTGAAGGTGCCGTCTATGTGAAGCCGAGGCCGAAGAGGTGTGTTGCCTCCGCCGGGGGGCCTTAAAGGTCCAAACACCCAGCATCGGCTCAACCCCCAGGATCCCCTTTTCCCCAGACACGGCTAAGCCGCGCACGGCTACACGCGGGAGGGTCCAACCCTCGTGTGCTCGGGTACGTGGTGTCGCAACGCACCAAACGCCTGCTTGCGCAGACGCCCCTGCGGGGTTTCTATTTTTTTTTTTTTTCAAACGGTCAAACATTTTAAAATCGTTTTAAGAAAATTCAAGCCCTAAATCAAAATTCCGCTTCCAACAGTCACTAGAATTTAACTTTCTCTCTCAAATGCAGCAAATTTCATTAAAATCGGTCCAGGGGTTATCTCAGAAAAACGTTTTTGCGTTTTACATGTATTTGAATAGGCCGCGTCGGAGCTGGGCCCGAGTTAAAGCTTCCTCTTAAGAAGCGATGTTATTTGATATATCATGGATTGTTTTCCATAGTTAGACCGTCTTGTTGGCATGCATCGTTTTTGTTCTCGAAAGAAGTAAGATGATTTGTCCATGCTGCTATTTATGTATAATTTTTCATGATGCACAAATTGTGGTAGCTTGTAATAAAATATTTGGTCAGCTCTTAACCTATCATGATTTAAAAATACAGGTGGTGTTCTGAGATCCCGTGGGTTCCCTTTATAACGTTCGTAACAGCGTAGTACTCATTTTTGTAATCCCAATAATGTATTGTAATTACCACGTGTTGTTGTTCCCCATACTAAATTTTCATAACACATTTTGGAGTAAAATAGTGCGTAATACAAAGATTTCATTAGGCACACAGGAATGAAATCGGCGCCTTTGTAAAACACCCCATACACTTTGCAAGCTCTACCACTAGACTATTGATATGAGCATTCCAGGATAGGTGCTCTTCAAATATTATACCAATACATTTTTGTGTATGGACTCTATTATTAGACTCTCCGTCAAATGTAATTTTCAATTCTTCGTTTATCATTTTATGAATTGCATGAAATATGATGTATGTCGTCGTTTTTGTATTTATTTGCATTCGATTAACCCTTAGACAGCATGAAATAACTGACAGATAATGGGTTGCATTTGTTTCGAGTGTTTGTAGCTCTTTTGATGCTAAGAACACGATTGTGTCATCTGCACACATGATTATTTCAAGGGAATCAGGAATATTTACTAAATTATTTACATAAATCAGAAAGAAAAGTGGCCCTAGAATCGATCCCTGTGGTACACCTTGTGCTAACATTTGTTTGGAAGAAAATATATTATTTACCTTAACTACTTGAAAACGATCTTTTAAGTAATACGCTGCTAGTTTTAATGCCGTCCCCCTTATACCATACTTGGACAATTTATTAGGTAATATTTCTTGATGAATGCAGTTAAAAGCCTTTTTAAAGTCTAGGAACAAACCAAGCATATATTTTCTGTTTTCAAAAGTTGTTATTATTTTATCTTTAATGAACATCAAAGCTTGCTCTGTTGACTTATTCTTATGAAAGCCATACTGACTCTTAGTATGTTGTGCTTATTGATGCATCATATTAGTCTACTGTGTATGATGCTTTCAAAAACCTGGGATATAGTGGGTAGGACTGACACCGGTTGGTAATTTGTAAGCATATCCCTTCTACCGTTTTTATAAATGGGTGTCACTCTTGCAATCTCTAAAGCTTGTGGAAAGATACGCGCGGTCAGGGTAAGCTTAATAATGTGTGCAAGAACATTACATAATAATGATGATATTGTCACGTGGTGGTGACGTTAAGAACACAGTGGCAATACTGCGAAAGGCAAAACTAGATTTTATTGGGCGAACCTGTGCCCACAAAACAGGCTACACTTATAGCGCAACGAAAGCGTCGAACACAGTCGGCGATCGTCGAAAATCTGATCAGCGAGGCAAGCGCGTCGGCTTTTATACAGCAGTCGTCGAATGTTCCAGACTAATCGTTCGGACCCGCGCGCCTTCCACAATGTTCTACACCATTCGCGTCACGCGATGAAATCAGATAACACAACGTTCGGCGACAACAGACAGCCGGGTAGAAGCATCGATAACTTTCCAGAAACTTCGGATACATGCAGGCGCGTCCCGCGCTGTGCGATTACATTTGTTAGGTGGCGAAACGTGGTCGCCCGATAAAGATAAGTACACGTGTCAATACCCCCCTCTTAAAAATCATCGACCCGATGCTGCATACAAACGAAAGTAATAAAGAAAAACACCTGTAGCAAAGAAAACAATAAAATAAGGAAGTTCGTCAGCGTCCGTGAAAGGGTTTCAGACGCACCACGTGGACCACTTCAGATCGTGCGCGGCGCCGCTGTGAATGCGAAATTCCGTCTGGCACGACCTCATAGTCCAGTGCGCCAATACGTTGAATGACCTTGTAGGGTCCGAAATAGCGGCGCAATAGTTTCTCACTCAGACCTCGTCGGCGTATCGGTGTCCGAACCCAAACACGGTCGCCGGGCTGGTACTCGACGAAGCGTCGTCGGAGGTTGTAGTGTCGGCTGTCGGTCCTCTGTTGGTTCTTGATCCGTAGGCGGGCGAGCTGTCGGGCTTCTTCGGCGCGCTGCAGATAGCTAGCGACGTCAACATTCTCTTCGTCAGTGACGTGGGGCAGCATGGCGTCGAGCGTCGTTGTCGGGTTCCTGACGTAAACCAGCTTAAACGGCGTGATCTGTGTTGTTTCTTGCACTGCCGTGTTGTAAGCGAAGGTTACATACGGCAGGACCGCGTCCCACGTCTTGTGCTCGACGTCGACGTACGTTGCTAGCATGTCGGCGAGGGTCTTGTTCAGGCGCTCCGTGAGACCATTCGTCTGCGGATGGTAGGCAGTAGTCCTCCTGTGGCTTGTCTGGCTATACTGCAGAATGGCCTGGGTGAGCTCTGCTGTAAAAGCCGTTCCTCTGTCGGTGATGAGGACTTCTGGAGCACCATGTCGCAGCAGGATGTTCTCGACGAAAAATTTCGCCACTTCGGCTGCGCTGCCTTTTGGTAGAGCTTTAGTTTCAGCAAAGTGGGTGAGATAGTCCGTCGCCACGACGATCCACTTATTCCCGGATGCTGACATCGGAAACGGCCCCAACAAATCCATCCCAATCTGCTGGAATGGTCGGCGAGGAGGTTCGATCGGCTGTAGTAATCCTGCTGGCCTTGTCGGTGGTGTCTTGCGTCGTTGACAGTCTCGGCATGTCTTGACGTAACGGGCGACGTCGGCGGTCAGACGCGGCCAGTAATACCTTTCCTGTATTCTCGACAGCGTCCGGGAGAACCCCAGGTGCCCAGCGGTTGGATCGTCGTGTAGGGCGTGCAGTATTTCCGGACGCAGCGCTGAGGGTACAACAAGAAGGTAGCTGGCGCGGACTGGTGAGAAGTTCTTCTTCACGAGCAGGTTGTTTTGTAGCGTGAACGAAGACAACCCGCGCCTAAATGCCCTAGGGACAACGTCGGTGTTCCCTTCCAAATACTCGACGAGGCCTTTTAGCTCCGGGTCCGCTCGTTGCTGTTTAGTGAAGTCTTCCGCGCTTATTATCCCAAGGAAGGCGTCGTCGTCCTCGTCGTCTTGCGGCGGGGGATCGATGGGGGCGCGTGATAAGCAGTCGGCGTCGGAGTGTTTTCTTCCGGACTTGTATATTACCGTGACGTCATATTCTTGTAGTCTGAGGCTCCACCGCGCCAGCCGTCCTGAAGGGTCCTTTAAGTTAGCTAGCCAACACTACGCGTGGTGGTCGCTGACGACTTTGAATGGCCTGCCATAGAGGTAAGGGCGGAATTTAGCTGTAGCCCAAATGATGGCGAGGCATTCCTTTTCAGTCGTAGAATAATTGCTTTCCGCTTTTGACAGCGACCGGCTAGCATACGATATCACCCGTTCAAGTCCTTCTTTCCTCTGAACTAGGACGGCACCAAGGCCTAGGCTACTGGCGTCAGTGTGGATATCGGTATCGGCGTCCTCGTCGAAGTGTGCAAGTACCGGCGGCGACTGCATGCGTCGTTTGAGTTCTTGAAATGCCTTGGCCTGCGGCGTTTCCCACTTGAACTGGACATCACGTTTGGTTAGATGTGTTAGCGGCTCCGCGATGCGTGAAAAGTCCTTGACAAAGCGCCTATAGTAGGCACACATGCCAAGGAATCTGCGTACTGCCTTCTTGTCGGTTGGCTGCGGGAACTTTGCGATGGCAGCTGTCTTCTGTGGGTCGGGGCGTACTCCTGATTTGCTGATGACGTGGCCTAGAAACAAAAGCTCATCGTAAGCGAATCGGCACTTTTCCGGCTTCAGAGTGAGCCCTGATGTCTTGATGGCCTCGAGTACTGTCGCAAGCCGCCTCAGATGATCGTCGAAATTTCCGGCGAAGACGACGACGTCATCCAAGTAAACGAGACAGGTCCGCCACTTCAATCCTGCTAAAACCGTGTCCATCACGCGCTGGAACGTTGCAGGCGCCGAGCACAGTCCGAATGGCATAACCTTGAAATCGTAGAGGCCGTCTGGGGTGATGAAGGCCGTCTTTTCGCGATTTCTTTCGTCGACTTCTATTTGCCAATAGCCAGACTTGAGGTCCATTGACGAGAAGTATTTAGCGTTGCAGAGCCGATCCAGTGCGTCGTCTATCCGTGGGAGGGGGTATACGTCCTTCTTCGTGATCTTGTTCAGACGACGATAATCGACGCAGAAACGCAGGGTTCCGTCCTTTTTTTTCACCAAGACTACAGGACATGCCCACGGGCTTTTGTTCGGCTGGATGATGTCGTCGCGCAGCATTTCGTCGACTTGGTGCCTTATAGCTTCGCGTTCTCGCGTCGAAACTCGGTATGGGCTCTGGCGGAGAGGTCGAGCGCCCTCTTCGGTTATTATGCGATGCTTTGCGACTGGGGTTCGTCGAATCCTTGATGACGTCGAAAAGCACTCTTTGTATCGTCGAAGTAGACTTCTGAGCTGTTGCTTAATCGCGGGGAGACTTGGATTTATGTCGAAGTCTGGCTCGGGAACTAAAGTCGTCGGGGTAGATGCGGCGGAATCCGAGAGGACAAACGCATTGCTGTTTTCCAGAATTTCCTCGATGTATGCGATCGTCGTGCCCTTGTTGATGTGCTTGAACTCCTGGCTGAAGTTTGTCAGCAACACTTTCGTGTTTCCTCCGTGCAGTCGAGCGATCCCTCTTGCGACGCAAATTTCACGGTCTAGCAGTAGACGTTGGTCACCTTCGATGACGCCTTCTACGTCAGCGGGTGTTTCGGTGCCGACCGAAATAACAATGCTGGAGCGAGGCGGGATGCTCACTTGATGTTCGAGCACACTCAAGGCGTGGTGACTACGAGGGCTCTCCGGCGGTATCGCATGATCTTCCGACAGCGTTATTGACTTCGACTTCAGGTCGATGACTGCGCCGTGTTGGTTGAGGAAGTCCATGCCGAGAATGACGTCTCGTGAACACTGTTGGAGGATAGCGAAGGTGACAGGGTAAGTCCGGTCGTGAATGGTAATTCTTGCCGTGCACATTCCTGTCGGCGTAATCAGGTGTCCTCCAGCGGTCGGAATTTGAGGGCCTTCCCATGCAGTCTTAACCTTCTTCAACTGGACGGCGATGTGTCCACTCATGACCGAGTAATCGGCGCCTGTGTCAACTAAGGCGGTGACTGCGTGGCCGTCTAGAAGCACGTCGAGGTCGGTGGTTCTTTGTCTTGCGTTGCAGTTGGGTCTTGGCGTCGGATAACGGCTGCGTCGTGTTGAACTGAAGCTGGTACGTCGCGTCGTCAAGTCGTCTTTCGTCGGTGTAGTCTTGGCTTCCTGACTTCCTCGGGACGGCGGCGTGTCGTTATTATGTCGTCGAGATGGTTTCTTCGGCGTCTTTGTCGGCGGCGGAGGATCTTCGTCAGTTCGACGAACAGCAACCGCACCTCCATAGGTTGCTGCCTTTAGTTTTCCGGATATGGGCTCGCTGACCGGCCCCGGGCTGGGCCAGTGTATGGTCGGCGCTGCGGTGACAGGTAGCGGCCTGGTGACGGCAAACGGGACGGTCGTCGAGGGCTCCACTGAGTGGCGGCGAGGTAGTCGGCGATATCCCGGGGGCGTTCACCTTGCTGCGGGCGCGGAGCGTTCACGGCGAAACCTCGCAGTCCCATCTCCAGGTATGGACATCGTCGGTAGACGTGACCCGCTTCTCCGCAGTGGTAGCAGAGCGGGCGGTGGTCAGGAGCGCGCCAAATTTCCGTCTTCCTCGCGTAGGTGCGCTGGACGACGGGTGGTCGTGCTGGCTGCGGCGGCGGCGGACGACGGAACTGCGGCGTGACAGGGCCCTGGCGCGGTCGCGGAGGGGGACCTTGACGGCGCGCGACGGCGGCGTAGGTCATCGCTTGCGGCTCAGGCTGCGGTGATTCAGGGGCTACTCCAAGTTGTTGTTGGAGCTCCTCACGCATGGCGTCGGCAATCGAAGCCACTTGAGGCTGTGATGATGGGAACAGCTTTTGTAGCTCCTCCCGCACGACAGCTCGGATAGTCTCGCGTAGGTCGTTGGTGGCCAGTGATTGAACCCCGGCGTAGTTTGTATAGTTCGCGCGGCGATCGAATTGCCGGTTCCGGATCTCGAGTGTCTTCTCAATGTTCGTCGCCTCACGAAGAAACTCTTCGACGGTCTTCGGTGGGCTTCTTACCATCCCGGCGACAAGTTCCTCCTTTACACCACGCATCAGTAAGCGGACTTTCTTCTCCTCGGCCATATCCGGGTCGGCGTGGCGGAACAAACGGCTCATTTCTTCCGTAAAGATGGCGACGTTCTCGTTTGGCAGCTGCACTCGGGCGTCCAGCATAGCTTCAGCCCTTTACTTGCGCACGACGCTTGTAAAGGTGCGTAGGAAGCCGGTACGGAACAGGTCCCACGTTGTCAAGGTCGATTCCCTGTTCTCAAACCAAGTTCTGGCGGTGTCTTCTAAGGCGAAGTAGACATGCCGCAGCTTCTCGTCGGAGTCCCAGTTGTTGAATGTTGCGATTCGTTCGTAGGTCTCCAGCCATGATTCCGGGTCTTCAGTCGCTGCTCCATGGAAGGTTGGGGGGTCCCGAGGTTGTTGTAGGATAACGGGGGACGCTGGGGCAGCCATTGGGGTTGTCTTGACCACGATCTTCTTTGTCGTCTCAGGTAGAAGTCCGTGCTCTGGGGGCAGTCCTTGCAGTCTGCGGCTAGCACGCTGGTCTTGGGCGATGTTGGTTCTGTCCTCGGGCTTCGGGCTTGGATCGCGGCTTTGCGGGGGCGTTCGGTACATGAACGCACAAGCACCTCCACCATATGTCACGTGGTGGTGACGTTAAGAACACAGTGGCAATACTGCGAAAGGCAAAACTAGATTTTATTGGGCGAACCTGTGCCCACAAAACAGGCTACACTCATAGCACAACGAAAGCGGCGAACACAGTCGGCGATCGTCGAAAATCTGATCAGCGAGGCAAGCGCGTCGGCTTTTATACAGCAGTCGTCGAATGTTCCAGACTAATCGTTCGGACCCGCGCGCCTTCCACAATGTTCTACACCATTCGCGTCACGCGATGAAATCAGATAACACAACGTTCGGCGACAATAGACAGCCGGGTAGAAGCATCGATAACTTTCCAGAAACTTCGGATACATGCAGGCGCGTCCCGCGCTGTGCGATTACATTTGTTAGGTGGCGAAACGTGGTCGCCCGATAAAGATAAGTACACGTGTCAATATACGAGTGCATTTAATTTCCATGGGACCTATGCCATCGATACCAGCTGCCACATTGTTCTTTAGTTTCTCAATAGTTTGTGCGATTTCTGCGAGGCAGTCGGTTTTAAGAAAGAGAATATTTTATCGGAACAATATCCACTGCAGAATTGATACACATATCTTCATTGCCAACTGGATATGCGACCGAGCTGATGAAGAAATCGTTCACACCGTCCGCCAAAGCCTGACCGCTTAGAATGAAACCATCTGAACTAGCTATGGTGAGTTCATTACGTTTTTGCTTGCTGTTGCCGGTCAGGGTGTTGACAACCTGCCAGACCTTTTTACGATTATCAAAAATGTTTTGGAAATATTCTCTTTTTGCTTCCTTCAGATCAGAATTCAGAATGTTTCTGTAGTTTTTATATTTGGCAAATAAGCCTGCATTTCGCATCTGAACGAATGTATGATACAGCGAGTTCTTTTCTTTGATTCATTTACGAAGTGCGGAATTCATCCAGAGCTTTCGGTACTTTTTGGTCTTACCGTTATCTATCTGCTGTAATGGGAAAGCTTCGTCATATTTTTCCTTTAATAACTGTGAAAATAGCTCGTAAGCTTTATCTGCATTTTTTTCGTTATAAACATTTATCCAATCAATTTTATCTACAATTTCAATGAATGTTTTTCTTGCGGCGTCATTCATACGTCCTTTCAGGGAGAATAAAAAGCTCTTTTAGGGATAGAAAGCTCTTTTAAGGAGAATAAACTACCTCCTTTACACAAATACATGGGCTTTAACAAAATTTATTCGCATCCTCACTGAGTGCTTTAAGTTTATCTGTTTTGCGCATTTCTTCTACTTCGAGTGGGCATATTGCATATCGTTCGCATAGTTGAATGGGCATTTGTAGCAGTAAAAAGTTCCTGCAGAATTTTATCGGATGTACAGCATAATTTTCCTTGCCGGTATTACCTTCTTCAATTTTACTCCGTGCTGACTCTTTCAAGCTCTAAGAACAATCTTCTAATGCATATTTTCCCGCAACCACTCTTAGGTTAGGGTGCAGTGATGGCTCGTAGAATTATCAATAAGCATAATGTGACACCTTTGCCGCTTCCAAACGTTTCAGTATGTGCTAACTCAATGCTGCCAAATTTTACTTGGCAGAATAAAAACAGCGAAGGGAGAGGACGTCGTCAAGGTTTGTTGGATTCAACCTCGTTCGATGACTAGACAAGATGTAGTCAAAGGTAAAACGGACGCCGACAAGAAACATTAAAAGAAACCAAGACGTTTCGGCTCCCATACGGGGGCCTTGTACACAATCGGATTGGGAGCTCTCATGGGAGCCAAACGTCTTGGTTTCTTTTCTTTTAATATTTTTGGGCGGCGTCCGTTTTGCCTTTGGCCATGAGCAATCCCGACCAGACGAGTTTTCGCCGAACTCTTGATTTCGTTAGACAGCACGTACTTGGGCGCTGAAAATGCCCTCTCGACGCTACCTGGTGTGGCCTGCACCGCAAGTGCTACTGTGGCAAGTGAATACAGGTTTGGGCGCAGCGACTTTTCTTTCTCCTAATAGTCCAGTACATTTAAATCCTTGCTTATTCTAGGCAGCTTCTCGAAGGCATCGAGTAGGCGGTGTACTTCTTCGACTTTGAGTGAACTGTCGCTAGCTGGTTGCAGGCAGTCCTCTCGTCTTTCCATAAGGAACGCCTCGAGTTCGTCCTCAGCTCGTAAGCTCCCAGAGGGAGATTCTGCTGCCGCTATTAATTGTACTTGATAGCCTCCAATGATCCCACGAAGCCGCCTCCATGTGGTCACCGGACGCTGTTTTGCTCGGCACCTTTCCTCGCTAGTTAACGTTACGTGGTAGCGATGATCTAGATAAATAGCTGTAAAGAAAAGGCCACAGCGTTGCAGACACTTGTCGCGCCTCTTCATGCCAATCGCCATATTGCTGGCAATCGAGGCGTCCATTTTAGAAACCTCTAAGCGACATTTAAGCCAGGTGCCGTAAAGATCAGCTATCGTGAGCTGCTCCTTTTGCACTTCAAATGTGCCTCTCTCAGCGGGAAACAGCGCAGCCAACGCGTTTTCGAAGCCCTCCCAGCCATCTTCTGTAAGATCGCTCACCTTCATGGCTAAAAAAGTCGTCGCCGGAGTTGTAGCAGCCGTTTAAGCATGGCGCTTCTCCACATCCACCGTGTCAGACTGTCCAAAATTGGCTTCTTCAATTTTTGCATGCGGAGGAGGGACATCACCGCTGGCGCACGCATTTTTTCACTATGTTGCGAACTTTTGTAACGAGGTCCTTCGCTGCTGAAAATTTCAGCGCGTCATGCACTGCAAGTTGCAGTGTGTGAACGGCGCATCTCATCCCTTGAAGCAGTGGTCCATCATTCGAAAATGTCAAGTTTCCTTCCAATTCGTTTAGGCAAGGCCTGTCGCTGAAATTCATATCGGACGTTTCCCACTCTTCATCCTCGGGCTGTGGCAGGTTCCCCACGTCTTCGTCTTCAGATGCTGGCTCTGCTAGAAGAGCTCTAAGCATATTCGCTGCATTGTCCGTCGTTACACTGTACACTTGGTCCAGAGCTACTCCATATTCAGAGAGCACACCAAGAACTTCACGCTTTAAGTATTCCGCGCTGTGCCGTTCTAAAAGCCCTTCCATAGCCAGTGTCTGCAGGGAGATCCTGTCATCTTCAATGAATTGTAGGTTGCTGCCAAGGATTTCTCGATCAAGGCGTGTAGCACTAGTCCATTTTTAGCTAAACAAGACGATTTTGAAGTGACTGTGAAATCAATTTTCTTGCTTTTTTTGCTTCTTGAGCCACTCGTAATCGAACACTCTCGGTGGTCACAGTCATTCTTTTCTTAAGCCCTGCAATATAGGGTGAATTTTTGCGAAACCCGGTGTCATCATTCATGCGAAATGGTCGACCGTTCGTAGTGACCAATTCGATGCAAACATTCATGACGGCTTCTCCGGTTATGTTTACGCTCTCACCCGCGTTCACCTGCAGTGCGTGCGGTAGTTTTGTCTGTTTCATTTCCTTGCCCTTCCGTAGTCGGAGAAAATGCTCACTGCGCTGACCCTTGAGAGGATTTGTTACACGACGGCTTCTCCAGGACTAGTGCTTGATATCCTGCGCTGTGATGTCGCTGCGCGTGACGTTCAAGGTTAGCAGGATGCTGTCCCGATAACCTACTCTGACAGTCTCCAACCTGATATATAGACTGTCCTTTCTCGACATCAAACCGGAAATGCTTGCGGACTGATGATGACCGAAGCGACCCATCTTCTGAAACAGCAGCGCCGGCTGCACACAAGAATACAGGAATTGTTAGTTACTCTACGACCACCTTCGTAGAAATACTTGTGTCTAAGATTCCAAATATTAGGTGCGCGAGCAAAAAAAAAAAATTGTTTTGCGGGGTCTAAAATAGGCGCGAGTCATGAGCAATGGATTCCGCTTATGGGGCCCCACAAGCAGCGTTAAAACAATTTTTTCTGGGTGTTCTTTCTTTACCTCACAAAAACAAAAGTATTTGAGCAGGTGCTCTCGTAATTTCTGCAGTTTCATTTCTTTTCTTGTTATGGTTAAACAATGGGCTGCAACAAGATCTACTAGCTCACTTAAAAATTGCGACATAGCGCAATAGTGTACTACGAAAAAAAGAGCGCAAATGCTTACGAGGGCCCTAGGACCCGAATGGAAGTCAGTGGGAGGTGACATTTGAAGAAACTGCTGCTTGAAGCGAAGAGTGCCCGACAAACGACGACTAAAAGCAGAACATGCTATCTTGCCTGATATCCCTTTCTCGCTGTTCACTCTAAAACATACTTTGGCAAAGAGTCATCGCTGCTTCCATTGAGATCTTAAGAAACCGGTTCGTTCTGCTATATAAGAAAGCCTATTTGAACAACGCACTTGAAATTTCTTGCTGTAAACATGGAGGCAAATGCAGCTTCCCTCCGAAAATTTCTAGATGGGGAGTGCGGGAAGGGGGGGGGGGGAGGTCTGCAAGTATTACGAGGTTCATTTTCAGTGTGAGTAATGGTACAACAATGACGTTAGATTAACAACAACGTAAATATTAAAATTAAAATGCAGAAAGGCAATAATTATCAAGGGCTTCATTTACAGTAATAATTAGTTATTAAAAGCTCAGCGAGGCGCGCATAAAGAACACGATTAAAACAAGCGATTGCAATTGGAGAGATCGGTTCAATCGCCCAAGAATAACCCAATAAAAGTCCAAAGGAATGCGAAAGGCGAGAATATATGGTGACACGAGCACATCGATAGTTCACTCACCCAGACAGGGTACGAAGATCCGATGCGGCGTCGGCGACGGCTCGGGTTCGGCAGCAGCCCTGAGGAGCGGCCTGGCTCCGGTGGCGATTCGGCCTTCGTTTAGGGCACGCGTGCCCACTGGAAAAAGAAACGGTTCAATTCGCTCACAAAACAGCGGGCACGTACAGCGGGCACGCACTTCTGCGCTGCATGACCGCCATTTTGCGGCTGAGAAAAATTAACAGACAAGTATGCTCTGTTTAGGTTGACTTAGCAGCAGGGAAGTGAGACGCAGCCAGAAGAAGCAACACCCAAGCTTCTATACTATAGGGGATCATATTGGGAGATAGAAAAGCTTAAGAATACACAAAACGATCTCGAGACTTCAGCCTTAGTGGGGGGTGAATTTGAGCCAGGGAAAGAAAAACTAGAGTACACGGCAAGTACACCTTCACTTGTAACTGGCGAGGGGTAACGTTGCCAACGGTGTCACCGTTCGTCCTCTAGTGGCGCACTCCTGGACACCCTTAGAGCGTGTGCGAGTAGCGATTCGGGTCTTTCAGGAGATACCCTCGACATAGCGTGACAAGGTCAGCCGAAACTGAGCTGCGAAGTGACCAAGAGAGGTGCTCGTTTCGTGCCCAGCATTCGCTGGTCGCAAGCCAAAGAATGGTTTGGAGTCAAAGGTTCACAAAGAAAAATAAGCTACTTACAGCAAAGAAACGATACAGAGAAATCTCACTTCACTAATAACATACACACAATGTTCTGCAAAACAATGCAACGCATACAACACACTTCATAGCGGCTACAATACTCAGAGAGATATTGCAACAATAGTGCAGTGCTACACGGGAGAGCTAAACATAAATAACACGATTTGCTCACCGCGCTCTGTCTCAGCCCGATGTGCGGAGGGTAACGATGTCGCCGTGCTTAGAACAGGCGGGCGCTCCCTGCTGGTCCGTGGCTACCGACAGTGGCGTTGGCCAAGGAGTCGAGCGGAAGCATTTCCTCGAAGTATTAAGGCCCAACCACTGGGATACGTCGGCACGCTTCGGCACGCGCCGACAAGCGAACGCGTCGCTTCGCGTCGGTTGGCGGGTGCGCAACCACTGGACGCGCGCCGACGCTCGCTCCTCGGCTGCGGCGCACTGTTGCTGGACTATTTAGTCTTCAACCGTCCAAGTCCGACCGAAAACAGCCTGCTGTAAACTGAGCTTTAAACAATGAGTTAGACATCTGTATGCTCTTTTAGATATGAAAAACACGTTTGATTAGTGCATGCACGCCTGCTGCAACAGTTTCTTTTTACCTTTGAAGTAACAATACTGCACAAAATATCGACATCAGCGCTCGCGTGTCGTCTGTCTACGAGATATCTTTGCGAACACTTGCACGACCATGCTATATCGCATCAAAAGATGTACGATTTCATTTTTAGTAGCTCACTGCGCAGATAACTGTCGAAGAATTTGGCGTGCAAAGTTTCACTGAAAAATCTGTGTTAGAAATATTGTCACGTAGTAGTGCCGGTGAAAAATGATGCAGAGTCAAAAGTGGGAGTTACAAATTTAACTCTTTATTAGGCGAACTTGTGCCCAGAACTTGTGCTCATCTGCGGGTCAAGCGCGTCGGCTTTCATATATCAGTCATATATATCATATATATCATATATCAGCGTATTCGCTTGTGCACGCGCGCCTTCCAGAAACTACGGCACAATTCAGCTGGCGTATGCAATCGCATTATACAAGGTTCGTCGACAACAGACAGCCGACAGAACCACCGATAACATTCGCGAAACTTCCGATACGTGCAGGCGCGTTCTGCGCCGACCGAGAACGTTTAACATTTGTTAGCCGGTGAAATACGGTCACCGGATATAGATACAAAAGTTTCCGTGTCAATATAATTATGCTTCCTGCTGCATGAATGAAACCTTAAGAAGTGGGTTCTCAGAAAATCAGCAGAAAGAATTGAAACGCCTGTAGCAATAAAAAAATGTAGACAACCGCTCAAGTTTACGTAATTTGTAGCTTGTCTCCTCTCGATTCTTGATTCTGTCAAATATTGCCCATGGAGCACCTCATTTATTATTCTAGGATATTCCGAAGCATCAACACCACATCGGGAGGCCTTCACATTGAGTGCATTGCTAGACAAATTTTCACTTTGTAAAGGCCGTGCTCTCTTTTAACTGGTTGCAGCCTGTCAAGTGTGTCTTTCTGGATATGAATGAAATGGCATTCGGTGAGAAGATACAAGCTTGAGAATCGGGGCTTTTCATAGGTGTCTTTCGTTGGCCTTTTCGAAGTCGTGCCATTGCAGCATTTATAGAATGTACGCGGGCAGCTCACTTGCATAATATGATATATATATATATATATATATATATATATATGATCCAGTGCTATATATATAAACAGGTTATTTCCACAATTTATACACCTCAAGTCACCACGTCACCACAAAAACATACCAGTTGATTGGTTTCAGCCTATGACGATGTTTTGACTAAGAAAGACATTCAATTTGTTCTCTGAGGCATGCAATCATTGCTGTGGCATATTGTTTTATTGCACAACACTGGATAGAGTAGCTAACCGTTTTTAAAACTCAGAAGAAATCATTAGCACAAGGCATATATGATCAGGCATACAGCATTTTATTGCACTTTCTGAATTCATGCCTTTTATTTAATTGCCCAAAAGCTACTGCACTCAACTAATGTACTAGTACATGC